>NW_007137808.1:0-740 GCF_000164805.1 Carlito syrichta | reverse complement strand
GAGAGAGAGAAAGACACTGGACTCCAGTCTAGTGCAGAAGCCATTTAATGGGAATAACAACTGGTCTTTTATACACAGTTGGGTGTGTGAGGGGCGTTCCCCACCCACCAGATGTTCTTTCAGGTATAATCCCATAACCTAATCAATGAAACCTTAATCCATTTATTCAACTTCAATAAATCCTAAGATCATGACCCAAAAGCCTGTGACCAATACTAAGCCTCTTGGATGTGACCTGAGTTTGAATTATAAGTTGTGTGAAAGCCAAAACTGCAGTTTGTGGAAGAATGGGAGCAATGAGCTTCTAAAGTTAGCTTGTGTTCATCCCAGTCTCAGAGTTTTTGTTTTGAGTTCACAGGAGCTTAATCTGGTTAGCGCTGAGTAGAAAGGTGGAGGAAATGGGGTCAATAGATCCTAAATGCATCCTAGTGGTCTTGGGGTCAATGGCCCTTCCTGATCCCTAACGCTCAGTGGGCCTCCGTGACCGGCTCCCAACAGGGGTCCTGTTTCAATCTTCTGCATGTGGTCAGCCAGTTTTTCCAGGACAATTTGCTGAATAGGTTCTGCCCTCCCCAGTGGTTGTTGCTGGAGGCTTTGTGAAAGATGAGTTGGTTGAGGAATTGAGGCTTTGCTTCTAGAATCTCTATCCAGTTCCATTGGTCTATGTGCCTGTTCTTGTACCAATACCAGGCTGTTTTGATTACTGTAGCCTTATAGTAAAGCTTGAAGTCTGGAAGTGG
>NW_007137807.1:0-747 GCF_000164805.1 Carlito syrichta | reverse complement strand
GAGTGTGAATTATAAGTTGTGTGAAAGCCAAAACTGCAGTTTGTGGAAGAATGGGAGCAATGAGCTTCTAAAGTTAGCTTGTGTTCATCCCAGTCTCAGAGTTTTTGTTTTGAGTTCACAGGAGCTTAATCTGGTTAGTGCTGAGTAGAAAGGGGGAGGAAATGGGGTCAATAGATCCTGAACGCATCCTAGTGGTCTTGGGGTCAATGGCCCTTCCTGATCCCTAACGCTCAGTGGGCCTCCGTGGCCGGCTCCCAACAGGGGTCCTGTTTCAATCTTCTGCATGTGGTCAGCCAGTTTTTCCAGGACAATTTACTGAATAGGTTCTGCTCTCCCCAGTGGTTGTTGCTGGAGGCTTTGTGAAAGATGAGTTGGTTGAGGAATTGAGGCTTTGCTTCCAGAATCTCTATCCAGTTCCATTGGTCTATGTGCCTGTTCTTGTACCAATACCAGGCTGTTTTGATTACTGTAGCCTTATAGTAAAGCTTGAAGTCTGGAAGTGTGATATCTCCTGCTTTGTTTCTTTTGCTAAGGATTGTTCTGGCTATTAATGGTCATTTATGTTTCCATAAGGATCTCTGTATTGTCCTTTCCAGGTCTGAGAAGAATGATGCTGGTGACTTAATAATGGGTAGCGCGTGAATATGTACCACATTTTTTAATCCAGTCCAGCTTCAATGGGCAACACGGTTGGTTCTATGATTTTGCTATTGTGAATAGAGCTGCAACAAAAATACATGTGCAGGT
>NW_007137806.1:0-763 GCF_000164805.1 Carlito syrichta | reverse complement strand
GGAGCTTAATCTGGTTAGTGCTGACTAGAAAGGTGGAGGAAATGGGGTCAATAGATCCTAAA
Source organism: Carlito syrichta (assembly GCF_000164805.1). Classification (NCBI taxonomy): domain Eukaryota; kingdom Metazoa; phylum Chordata; class Mammalia; order Primates; family Tarsiidae; genus Carlito; species Carlito syrichta. Next base: position 701 of record NW_007137806.1, on the reverse strand, counting down.
TGCATCCTAGTGGTCTTGGGGTCAATGGCCCTTCCTGATCCCTAACGCTCAGTGGGCCTCTGTGACCGGCTCCCAACAGGGGTCCTGTTTCAATCTTCTGCATGTGGTCAGCCAGTTTTTCCAGGACAATTTGCTGAATAGGTTCTGCCCTCCCCAGTGGTTGTTGCTGGAGGCTTTGTGAAAGATGAGTTGGTTGAGGAATTGAGGCTTTGCTTCTAGAATCTCTATCCAGTTCCATTGGTCTATGTGCCTGTTCTTGTACCAATACCAGGCTGTTTTGATTACTGTAGCCTTATAGTAAAGCTTGAAGTCTGGAAGTGTGATACCTCCTGCTTTGTTTCTTTTGCTAAGGATTGTTCTGGCTATTAATGGTCATTTATGTTTCCATAAGGATCTCTGTATTGTCCTTTCCAGGTCTGAGAAGAATGATGCTGGTGACTTAATAATGGGTAGCACGTGAATATGTACCACATTTTTTATCCAGTCCAGCTTCAATGGGCAACACGGTTGGTTCTATGTTTTTGCTATTGTGAATAGAGCTGCAACAAAAATACATGTGCAGGTATCTGTTTTGTAGAATGATTGGAGTTACTCTGCATATATTTCCAATAGGGGAATTGCTGGGTCATATGGAAAGTCAGTTTCTAGTTCATTCAGAAATCACCACACTGTCTTACAAAGAGGTTGCACTAGTTTGCATG
>NW_007137805.1:0-703 GCF_000164805.1 Carlito syrichta | reverse complement strand
AGAATATTAAAATAATCCCTGAAAGACATTAGTACTTAAAAGTGGAGCATGATGGCTCCCCATAACTGGAGTGGACTATGGAAACTGCCCATCCTGTTCCTAATGAAGAGTTCTTAGCAGATGACTCCTGAGTCATAGGACACCACAAGGAACAGACAGTCTATGGTGAAGTTATAAATGCTCAGTGACTGGTCCCCACCCCTCCTCTGCCCTGCCCTGTCTTGCTCATGCCTTGATGAAAGGTATACAATACAACATTCTAGGTAGACAAGGCATGTCAAGAAAGATGGCAACATAGCTTGCAAGGAGTTCCAGGACACAGGGATCTTATTTGCACTGTGCTGGGCTGATGGCAAGGTGCAGCTCATTTCCATCCTTTGTGCACAGGCTGACAAATAAGAAGTTGCTGAAGCACAAATCACGGTGAAAACAGAACCTTAAACAACTTACATTTCCAGACACCTTGAAAACTGCAAGGTGGTTCTCCAGACAAACATAACCTATAGCGTGTACAGACAAAGAGAAAGAAATGTATCACAAAGAATTGACATACAAGATTATAGACCCTGACAAGCTTCAAGATCTGCAGGGTGAGGCAGGAAACTGGAGACCCAGGAGAGCCCATGGGAAAGTTCCATTCTGAGTCCCAATGTGTGACAACCAATAAAGCTGATGTTGTAAATTTCAATACAAATGTTGGCAG
>NW_007137804.1:0-8791 GCF_000164805.1 Carlito syrichta | reverse complement strand
CCAGATGTTCTTTCAGGTATAATCCCATAACCTAATCAATGAAACCTTAATCCATTTATTCAACTTCAATAAATCCTAAGATCATGACCCAGAAGCGTGTGACCAATACTAAGCCTCTTGGATGTGACCTGAGTTTGAATTATAAGTTGTGTGACAGCCAAAACTGCAGTTTGTGGAAGAATGGGAGCAATGAGCTTCTAAAGTTAGCTTGTGTTCATCCCGGTCTCAGAGTGTTTGTTTTGAGTTCACAGGAGCTTAATCTGGTTAGTGCTGAGTAGAAAGGGGGAGGAAATGGGGTCAATAGATCTTGAACGCATCCTAGTGGTCTTGGGGTCAATGGCCCTTCCTGATCCCTAACGCTCAGTTGGCCTCCGTGGCCGGCTCCCAACAGGGGTCCTGTTTCAATCTTCTGCATGTGGTCAGCCAGTTTTTCCAGGACAATTTACTGAATAGGTTCTGCTCTCCCCAGTGGTTGTTGCTGGAGGCTTTGTGAAAGATGAGTTGGTTGAGGAATTGAGGCTTTGCTTCCAGAATCTCTATCCAGTTCCATTGGTCTATGTGCCTGTTCTTGTACCAATACCAGGCTGTTTTGATTACTGTAGCCTTATAGTAAAGCTTGAAGTCTGGAAGTGTGATACCTCCTGCTTTGTTTCTTTTGCTAAGGATTGTTCTGGCTATTAATGGTCATTTATGTTTCCATAAGGATCTCTGTATTGTCCTTTCCAGGTCTGAGAAGAATGATGCTGGTGACTTAATAATGGGTAGCGCATGAATATGTACCACGTTTTTTATCCAGTCCAGCTTTAATGGGCAACACGGTTGGTTCTATGATTTTGCTATTGTGAATAGAGCTGCAACAAAAATACATGTGGAGGTATCTGTTTTGTAGAATGATTGGAGTTACTCTGGGTATATTTCCAATAGGGGAATTGCTGGGTCATATGGAAAGTCAATTTCTAGTTCATTCAGAAATCACCACACTGTCTTTCAAAGATGTTGCACTAGTTTGCATTTCTACCAGCAGTGTAGAAGTGCTTTCTTTTCTCCACATTCTCACCAGTATCTGTTGCTGTTTGTTTTATTTTTTATTTTTATTTTTTGAGTTGGAGTCTCACTCTGTCACCCAGACTGGAGTATAGGGGCACACTCCCTGCCACCACAGCCTCGACCTGCTGGGCTCCGGCAATCCTTCTGTCTCAGTCTTACAAGTACCTGGAACTACATGCGCATGCTACTATGCCCGGCTGATTTTTTTTTTTTCTTAATTGTAGAGATGAGGTCTCGCCAAGTTGCCCAAGCGGGTCTCGAACCCACGGGCTCAGGTAATCCACTCACCTCAGCCTCCCAAAACACGAGATTACAGGCTGAGCCACCAAGCCCGGCTGCTCTTTGTTTTATTAATGATGGCTATTCTTACTGGGGTTAGGTGGTATCTCAATGTGGTTTTGATTTGCATTTCTCGGATGATGAGAGGGTCAGAGCACTTTTTCATGTGTCTATTTGTTGCCCATATATCTTCTTTTGAGAAATGTCTTTTGCCCACTTTTTAAAGGGGCATACACAATGGAATATTATGCTCCATAAAAAAGCACAAATATACGGACTTTGCGGCAACTTGGATGGATTTGGAGTCAATCATACTCAGTGATTTATCACAGAAACAAAGAACTGAGTTCTATATGTCCTCCCTCATAAGTGAACTTGAACAATTATAATGCTATAAGAAAGCGATTGGCAGTACTGGAAAACTATCAGGGGATGGGGGGATTTGGCAGTTGAGGGAAACTTCTAGGGGAGGGAGGAGTATACCTCATCAACAAGGGCATCAGCATGATCAATGTTTATATACCTAACTGTGAATTGTAGCCCACATCTCTATAATAAAATTTTTAAAAAGAGACATTTTATGTAAGTATAAAACGCCAATACTTTCCTATTAATTCCTAAATGCTTTTATTATCTAAATTTTAATGGTATTTACTAGACACCTCAATGCATACCAAAAAAAGACTGTTTCCTTCTATGTCTAAACTAAACAAAGCATACACATTTGTATTTATGAAAATATAAGAAAATGTTTATGCTTTTGGAATTTCCTGTAATAATAGTATCAGGAGTAAATTCCTTTAAATACAGAGGATGAGAATAAGATAAGCCAGGAATATTTTTATTTTTTCAAACTTGGTAATTTCCCCCCCATTTTCAGCTGAAAATATTTTTTTCTTGCAACCAAGCCAACATCTCCATTTTACTAATGAAGTCAATATTTTTTAAAAAAGGAAAAACAGAATTGTTCCAATGGTTTATAAAGGGTTCTGTGTAAGTATATGTGTACATGCTTATATTCCATGTTGATGATGAGGGCACATTTTTTAAAGCAAATTCTCTCTTTAAGAATATTAAAATAATCCCTGAAAGACATTAGTACTTAAAAGTGGAGCATGACGGCTCCCCATGACTGGAGTGGACTATGGAAACTGCCCATCCTGTTCGTAATGAAGAGTTCTTAGCAGATGACTCGTGAGTCATAGGACACCACAAGGAACAGACAGTCTATGGTGAAGTTATAAATGCTCAGTGACTGGTCCCCACCCCTCCTCTGCCCTGCCCTGTCTTGCTCATGCCTTGATGAAAGGTATACAATACAACATTCTAGGTAGACAAGGCATGTCAAGAAAGATGGCAACATAGCTTGCAAGGAGTTCCAGGACACAGGGATCTTATTTGCACTGTGCTGGGCTGATGGCAAGGTGCAGCTCATTTCCATCCTTTGTGCACAGGCTGACAAATAAGAAGTTGCTGAAGCACAATCACGGTGAAAACAGAACCTTAAACAGCTTACATTTCCAGACACCTTGAAAACTGCAAGGTGGTTCTCCAGACAAACATAACCTATAGAGTGTACAGACAAAGAGAAAGAAATGTATCACAAAGAATTGACATACAAGATTATAGACCCTGACAAGCTTCAAGATCTGCAGGGTGAGGCAGGAAACTGGAGACCCAGGAGAGCCCATGGGAAAGTTCCATTCTGAGTCCCAATGTGTGACAACCAATAAAGCTGATGTTGTAAATTTCAATACAAATGTTGGCAGGCTAGAGACCCAGGAAGAGCCAACTTTTTAATTCAAGTCTAAAGGCAGGAAAAACTCAGTGTCACAGAATGAAGGCCATCAGGCAGGAGGAATTCTTTCTTACTCAGGAGGAGGTAAGCCTTTTTATTCTATTTAGCCCTTCAACTGATTGGATAAGACCCATCTACATAAGTGAGGGCAATCTGCTTTATTTAGTCTACAAAAATAAATGTTCATCCCATTGAAAGTCACCCTCACTGAAGCATCCAGGATAATCTAAATATCTGGGCATCCCAAGGCCCAGTCAAGTTGATGTACAAAATCAACCATCATGGTAACCTTGTGAGATGTTAACCAAATACAGTTCCCCTTTTATTTGTTTGTCTTAATACACGGGTTATGCTTCTGTTCCTCCCTTCTTTGATTATTTATTTTGACCAATTGACTTGGTAGAAATAAATTTCTTTTGCACTTCATTAAGCAGGCAATTAATAGATGACCAGTGAAATTGTACTGAAAATGCTTTTTTCTCCACTAAAGCAAGCTTGAGAATCATTTATTTAATAAAATGGAAAATAAATTAAATTTTAATTTTAAACAGTCAGACTCAATTCTACGTTGTCCTGTAAAAACAATGATAGAAATTCATGCTCATTCATTTCTTTGTTTGAAAAAATAAAGTTCAAAGTAGAATAAGATTTAATCATCATCACACTTGTTGACTTGAGGGTGAGAAGTTTGACAAGGAGGCACACAACTAGCTTTTATTCATTTGAAACTGCATTTTCTGCTTCTGTTAAACTCTTGTGGAACCTCAAAGAATGTCCCACAAACCAATGACAACAACACTGCCTGAGAATTTGTTAAAAGTGCCAATTTGGGTACTCATTCCAGGTCTACTAAATTAGAAAATCTGGAGGTGAGACATAGGAATCTGTGTTTTAGGAAGTTCTTCAGGTGGTTTTTTAGCACCCTAGCATTTGAGAATCTCTGTGTTAAACAATACTTCATCCTTTTCACAGAATCACATATGCCATGTGTTAAACCTCAACTGGAGAAACTTAGTACAATCCCCCAGGAAATGCCAAATTTGCACAAAATCCAATTAGACAACAGAGAATTTTTTGTTTAACTGTATTTTTTTATTCCTTCTAAATTGTAAATGATTATATGTATTTGGATAAAATTAGATGATTTATACAATATCAATGTATAGCAATATTAAAATTCATGTTAAAACAGTCCATTTGTTTTGCATTTTATCTACCATCTTGGTACAAGTAGATGGCCATCAATAAACATTTCAAATAGCATTCCTTCTCTAATTATTCTTATTTCCAGTAAGTTAGGCACTGATCAACAGGCATGAGCAAAATGTTGGTAATGAATGCCAATACAGAGAAGCATTGGTTTGATATAGTTGGCTTATTTGCTGTAGAGCACCTGTTACTGTTACTTCCCAAGTCCTGACTTAGAAAGAGATGCTAGCCTATTTATAATTTTTAATTGGTCCAGGTCCCATCACTGCAACAAATACACTAAAAACAACCACACCTTGAAATAGTGGAGATTTCCTTGTCTTCCTTGGTCTTGGTTTCCAATATCTTCTTCATGTCTATCTTATACAGCAGTAATTCCCCATCAAGATGTTCAATGTTCCCATGTTGGCCTCTGCTGCTTGTGGAAACCCTGTCACATGATGGCCCCCCAAGACTATCCTCAATAACCAATCCCTGCTCTCCATAATTTTATTTCCTCCACTTCCCAATAAAAATGTTCTATACCATTTCCCACTCTCAAAAAACCAGCTATCAACTACCTATGTATTCTAAATCTGTCTGATAGTGTTTCCTTTGGGATAATAAAATAGCAAACTATAGTGTAGCATTGTGTCAGTTATGATTTGTTGCAAAGAAAGATGTGGAGCTATAAAACTAGAGTCCTAGATCCAGCTATGTCATGTAAACTTGAGGAAGATTTTGTCCTCAAAGAACTTATAATTTAATAATTTGGATTAGACAATAATATAAGAATACAGTAGGTCGGCAAATACCAAGGAAAAGTGCAACATTCTAGGGTTATCAAAAACAGAAGAGCTCAAATCCAGGAAGACATGGGATTCAGGAACAGTTTTTCAAAGGAAGCCACTCTGGTTTACAGTAAACATACCCATTTCTGGAGTCTGAAGCAGTATAGCTATACACATATACACACCATCCAGAAATGGGAACTGTATCCATGCAAACTCATGCCATGTTGGTTTTTCTCTTAACTCTGAGCAAAGTGAGCTTCATCATGCAGTGATGAAAGAAGTCACCATTGGAGTTTTTCTGCTATAGGTGGTGTGGACAAGAACTGTCATTGTTGTCCTTTCAAACTAGCCTTGTGGCATTGCAAGATGTATGTAAGGGTATGTCCTTGAGTGCAGGTGTGGACAAGCAGAAGTGTGGCTCATGTATGATTATTGCCTCAAACTAACAAGACATACTATCAGCAATAAGGGCACATTGATTATTTGCTGTGTGCCAACCCCCATGATGAGACAATGCACTCAGATCCTGTCCTTCAGGTGCTTAAAGTTTAGATGGTCAAAGAGACAAAGATTAACTCAAAGTCTACACAGTTGCCATGCAGTGATTCTACCTATGTTCTATAGTTCCAGGATCTACTGTCACAAGGAAAAGGATTATGACTCTTGTCCTCATATTGAGAGGTGTTGCAAATGCCTGTCCCAGTTCCATGAAAACAACCATGTGACCTCAGTATAGAGTCCTTATTCAGTCCCTGGGACCAATCCCTGTGCTAAGCAGCCCTTGTCAGCCTATAGTGAACACAAGAATAGCCTGGGGTGCTATTACGTCTCTGACCTCACTTGCCCACAAATTCTGATTCAGTGTTTCTATGCTTTATTTGAAAAACCACCTGAGTAGTCCTACAGCAGACAATATGTGAACTGCCCTGAGAAATCCTGTGACCTAGAGGCGAATTAACTAAAACCTGCAATCTTCTTTATCCAGACAAAGTAAGAACATAATTTAATTGATATGCTACATTAGCTTTGGAAGTCTCAAAAATATGCACAAAAATAGTCACATAATAAAATACCTTTCCCTGCTTTCAAAAACACTGAGCTGCAAACTACTAATTCTGAAAATAGAGGAAAGTTCACAATTCTTAGATTTAACCTCTTTGTGAGTACTTTTTTTAGTGCATAACTTCAATATATGCTCCAAATTAGCAACAAACTACTACTCATGTGTCATCCCATCTTTTTCTTAATATTCCCTGGGAAATATTGCTTTTAGAAATAGTAAATAAATACCTAAGTGTTAGAAATATGCTAAATCAAATACTAAATACTGCCAACAATTCACAACAAAAATAAAATCAGCATCAAAACCCAAGCTAAACCACAAATTAAGCAGAGAATATCTGTGTGATCTTCAAATCAATGCTTTGGTTTTCTCTTACTATTTTTAAATGATAGATAACTGGGAAAATTAACCACATTTCATAAAATTGAATTTTGCTCCTTCACATAATATTGATTCAAAAGCAATATCATCAATAATTGTAAGTTAAAGGAACTTCCAAAGGCAGAAATTCTACTGGAACTAAGATACAAGTTTATGAGTAAAAATCAGCAAGTAATTTTAGAAAAAAGATATTAAGGCTTGAGATAAGCCTAGAATGATGTGAACTTGAGCAGGCAGGAAAAGTAAAATAAAAACAACAACAAAAAAATGTGTTTGCAAATGCCATTGAGTATTTTTTTTTCATATTCTACAATTTACCCATGTAACTCCATCCAACTAAAAAGAGACTGAGAAATGTATTGGGGAAAGGAAAAGTATCCAGCCAAAAATGGGGTTCTAACAATTGAGGAAAGAGGAACTAGATAGTGGGGTCAACTTGCAGCCCATCATGTGGAAGGCGAAAGGGGCGGGAGAAGGGAAGAGTTAGAAGAGGTGGCAAAAGGGAATGATAATGAATACAAAATTAACTGCTGTCAGTTTCTCAAAAATCACAACCCCTATCACAATATCTCTACTTATGATCTGATGTTCCTGATTTTCTAAGTTTCTTTTATCAAGATTGTTACTTTCACTTTCACGCATACCTCTCTAGCCTTGGCCTAAGACATTGACTTTTTCCAATATCCTCAGTATAATGGGATACAGGCAAAAGCTGTTTCTCTAAGTTATCTGCTTTATATTAAAAGTCATCGGCCAGAAGATGATTTTCAACAACACAGTTCCCTCATCCATGGTTAAAAATGACACTGTTGAATGATACCCCCGGAATTGGGCAATGCCATGGCTCTTGACTTGGTGAATTGAATTTCCATGTGAATAGATATCCTGACTTTGTTGTGAAAACTGCACTTAGATTTGTACTCTGACTGCTGGATGAAGTCTAAAGAATGAAGGGGCAGAAAACTTTAGTGTTAGCTCAATACTCAAGCCACCTTCCTGTGGAGTAAGGACTGCCATGGCCTCATGCCCAGAAGGCTGACCTCGGAAGAACAACTCCCTCCAGACTTTCATGTACCCACGGTGAATCATGTGACATTCATTCCATGGCTCAGACATCAGGTCAGAACTTATTGCTTTGGACATCAGCCATTATGTGATTTACAGAGCAAATAATAGGTACAATACAAACCTCAGATTATGTTACAAAGTTAGAGGGTATTTCTAAGCATGAAAATATGCAACATTGCAAGACTAATGTCATAAAAAGAGGCATCAGACCAATAGATCACTGTCTCCATTTAACTGTAATCTCTAAAAATAATTTTAGCTCTCATTTCTGAGAGTCAGAGCAAAACTTGAGAAGTTACACTCATGCTTTTAGAAGTCAATATATAACCTAACTTTTCCAAAACAGAACTTAAATATAATCTAGTAAGAATTAAATCCCCCAAGGATATTTCAGAATACATTCAGAAAGCAGAGCAAAAGATAATGTGGTTTTATTCCAAAGCACAGACTTAAACACATGGCAACACTCATCATTCTCCAATTTCCAATTGCTTCATTTGCTCTCAAGAGTCAAGTGGCTTCTATAAGAAAATCATATGCACTCAGAAAATTACAGGAGGTTGGGTTCTTTGGGAGTAATAATCCATTCAACTGATAATTTCCTAAAAGTTTACTCTTTCTGCTTGTCATTTTTTTTTCCTCTTGGTAAGCATATCATGCAAATTGTGACAAGAGATAAAGAAGAGAAGGTAATCCCAGAAAAACAGACAAAAAGTAGGACAAAAAATAAGATACAAAATGTTTTTAAATTTTAATATTTTTAACATAATATTTTAAATTTTCAAAGCAGACTTTATGCTTAAGTCAATTTCTCTATTTCCCTTTTGAGTTCATAAGTAAAAAGAGAACAAAGCACAGAAAAACACTTTCTAGGCCATAAGATCATGAGGGCTGACCTGTGATCTATTCAATGTTGAGCCCCAAACTCAGTACCTGGCACATAATAGTTATTCAATACGTTCTATATTTTTTAAACACATAATCTCATGATTCCTACTTAAGAGTTAAGAGTCAATGCAACTTTTCTTCTTTTAACTAGTCGTTTTCTTGTGTATACCCAAGTATCACCTTGCTTTGCTTAGTATTAGAGCATGAGGGCTTTGAAGTCACACAGACACAACTTAACATTCCTGTTTTTGCCACTTGCTCTTGTGTAACCCTTAGCAAATTGTT
>NW_007137803.1:0-782 GCF_000164805.1 Carlito syrichta | reverse complement strand
TTTTCCAAATCAACAGCCTGTCAGTGACACAAAATACATAGGAGAAAGTAGCAGACATCCACACATTCTCTAAAGTAAAGTTCTGGAAGGCTGGACTAGGTGAAATCCAGTCAGCCTGTACCTGAGCATTCCCTCCTGAAAGCCCTTAGAACAGATAAAGAAGGAGAGGGCAAAGATGTTACCCAGTGATCAGCCCCTAACTCCATACATACCTGTGTTCCAACCTTTAGAGGCATAAGAATTGGTTCATTATTACTGTCAATTTAGAAATATCAATTGAGCATCTGCAATGTGCTAAATGCTGCTCTGCTCTCAATGACAGAGATAAAGTGGTGAACAAAATGAGTATAGTGCCTGCCCTCGTGGAGCTTGCATTCTGGAGGGATTTGTTTCTGGGAAGTGAAAAAAAAAAAGAGGATGAACAATAGACCTTAGAGTTGGGATCTGCTATATTTTTCAGTCTATCTTAAAGTTCTGAATGGTCCCCAGTCTAATTTCTAACCCAAATTTCAATCTTTCTGTGCAAAATGATATGGCCAATTGGGGCACAAAATAACCAAGGGACTTTATTAAGTACTCAAGTACACTGTTGGCCAAAGACAGTGATTGTTACAAATGACATGGCAAAACATGTAGAGAGATTTTAGTCAATCATTTCAGTCAATTTCAAAAGTATCTATCACAAAGCAACACAGCCTTGCTAAAAATATTAATTTAGATACAAAGAATGCTTTGTTTCCAAACCTCTAAGAAATAAAGGCAGTAACCAGATACTATACCTG
>NW_007137802.1:0-1100 GCF_000164805.1 Carlito syrichta | reverse complement strand
AAAATCTCTTACTGAAACTCTACTAAATAATAAAATAAATTCCAGATGAATCTTGAATCTAACTGTGAGAGAAGGAAAATAAACCTTTCAAAGAAAAACAAAGAACATCTTCATGATCTTGGAGTAGGAAAAGATTCTTTAAGTAACACAAAAAGCACTACTGAACTTAAAACAAAAAAAATTAAATTATATTAAAATTTAGAATTTCTGTTTATCACTATTGAGTGAAAAGGAACTCACAGAGTAGAAAAAGATGCTTGAAATATGTATCTCCAACAGAGAACTGATACCCAGAATATATAAAAAATTTCTACAATTCAATAAGAAAGATAATCCAATAGAATGATGAGCAAAGAACTTGTATATGTCACATTAAAATAATCCTAACGGCCTATTAACATATGGAAAGGAGTTCAACTTCATTAGTTGTCAGGGAAATGTAAATTAAAACCACAATGAGAGATGTTACACTTCCATCTATGTTAATAAAATTTTAAAAGAAGGCAAAGCCTGGTAGAGTAACCAACATTCACATACAAGGCTGGTGGGAATGTAAATTGGTACAAATACTTTAGAAAACTGTTGGACAATATCTGCTGAGCAGTTTTCTTTTCTTTTCTTTTCTTTTTTTTTTTTTTTGAGTTGGAGTCTCACTCTGTCGCCCAGACTGGAGTGCAGTGGCCACTTCCGGCCACCGCAGCCTCAACCTGCTGGGCTCCAGCGATCCTTCCTCCCCAGCCTTCCAAGTAACCGGAAATACAGCCATGCGCTACCACGCCTGGCTAATTTTTTGATTTATTGTAGAGATGAGGTCTTGCTGCCCCAGGCGGGTCTCGAACCCGCGGGCTCAGGCAATCCACTCACCTCAGCCTCCCAAAGGCGCAGGATTACAGGCTGAGCCACCGAGCCCGGCTAGCAGTTTTCAAAATATTGTTTCCTGAATCAATAATGTAAGCATCACCTGAAATTTACCAGAAGTGCAAATTCTTGAGCATTACTGCACACCTTCTGAAACAGAGATCTGTGTTTTAACAAACCCACCAGGTGATTCTGATGCATGTGTAATACTGAGAAAAACTGTATGCTAAACGTAATTCTAT
>NW_007137801.1:0-861 GCF_000164805.1 Carlito syrichta | reverse complement strand
AAGTAGAAATCTACACAGCAGTGAAGATGAGCAACTACAATGTCATATAATAATGTAGGTGAACCTCACATATATAGTACTGAACAAAGGAAGCCAAACACAAAGCAATGCATCTTGTATTATTCTGTTTCTGTAAATTTCAGAAACAGGCAAAACCAAAATCTGCTGTTATAAGTCAGGATATGTTTATGCTTGGGAGATGCCAGTGGGTGAAGTCAGGAAGGGATCTGAGGAGAATTTCTAGATACTATCACGGTTCTGTTTCTCAAGCTTGGGTTGGTCACAACAGTGGTCAGTTAATGAAGACTTCATTGTGTTGTACACTTGTAATATGGACACTCTTCTGTGAGTATGCTTCAATGTGAAGTTTTTTTTTAACTTGATTAAATAATTCTTTGCTAATTGCACGTTCAGTGAGAATTACTTCAGGTAGAATATTTGCATTGGAAAAAGTTGAAGACATTGAAGAGTAATATTCTACCATACCGCTTTAGGGAACTGTCATCAACATGGCCAAAGAAAAGAATGCTTGCAAGATAAAATACCAATGAAAGCTTCCCTGGATGATTTCATTTAATTACTAAAAATGGCCCCTGGAGTTGGATTGAGTAGTAGAAATCCACGAGTGGGTATGGTTCATTGGCAAAACTGTGCTTTTATAATTAAAGTGTAGGCATTATATTTATATATCCCTTAACTCTATAACAATGTGAGTGACTGTTATCACATTAACCTTCTCATCAGTCAAATTAAGCAGCCATTGGGAGCATGTAAAGGTCAAGAACATTCACTAGTTGATGTTTACTTCTGACTGAAGTTGGCTAATTCTGTTTCCAGGAGAGTCAGTGGATTAAAAAATAA
>NW_007137800.1:0-3857 GCF_000164805.1 Carlito syrichta | reverse complement strand
ACATTCACTAGTTGATGTTTACTTCTGACTGAAGTTGGCTAATTCTGTTTCCAGGAGCGTCAGTGGATTAAAAAATAATTATTTTTTCTTATGTCTGTCACTAGCAAAGCCTTCATTTCACTTTGAGTTCCCTTTTGAGTAGCTGATGCTCTGAGATAGAAATGAGTTCAGTTTAGTTTTTACCATAGGATGCTGACCTTGGTCAGTTACAACACTTACATAATGCAATACAAACCACACACCTACTCTTTTTTCCCTAAAAAAAAAAAACAAAAAAAACCAAAACTCTTGCTGGGTGCAGTGGCTCTTGCCTATAATCCCAGCACTTTGAGAGGCTGAGGGGAGAAGATTGTCTAAACTCAGGACCTTAAGACCAGCCCGGGCAACATGGTGATACCTCATCTCTATAATAATTAAAAAAAAAAAATTTAGCAGGGTGTGGTGGCTAATCTAAGGCTGAGACAGAAAGATCACCTGAGCCATGCAAGTTGAGGCTACAGTAGCCATGATTGTGCTGCTGCGCTACAACCTGGGCAACAGAGTGAGACTCTGATTCAAAAACAAAAACAAAACAAAAACAACTTAAAACAATTTTTTTGAAAAGGAAATTTTCTTACATGGCTCAAAACTCAAAAGGTAGGGTTATACAGAAAAATATCGGCCTGCTCTCCTGTCATTCAGTTCCTCTGTCTAGAGGCAATAGGTTTCTGTATTACTTTCTAGGGATTGAAATTATGGCAAAAATTCTACAACTATATTTGTTTGATCTATTTTACTCTTGCTTTCTTTTCATAGCAATGGAAGTGTAGTAGATATTCCATGGGATTTAACACTTTAATATTTCAATCATTAAACAGGACATCTGGCCACGTATGGTGACTCATGCCCATAATCTCATCATTTTGGCAGCCCAAAAAGGGGGGATCACTCAAGGTCAACTTGGGATCAGCCTGGGCAATATAACAAGATCCCCTTCCCATAATTTTTTAATTAACTGGGCACAGTGGCATGTGCCTGTGGTCCCAGCTACTCAGGATGCTGGGGCAGAAGGATTACTTAGGTCCAGGAGCTCCAAGTTACAATGAACTATGACCACGCCTTTGCATTCCAATTTGGGCATTAGAGTAAGACTATCTCTTAAACAAAACAAAAAAAGGAGCATTCTTGTTGTTTTTTATAGCTATAGAGTCATTAACTGTGAATAAATGTATAACAGTTTGACCAGTCTTAACAGGCATTTATTTACATCTATTAATTTTTTCTCATTGCAGGGTGCCATAATGAGTATTGTTCTACATATATCTCTGTACATAGTATGTTTATGTGTGTATCTGAGAATAAAATCTGAGTTATTTCTCATATTTTTGTTGTTATTTATTTTGAAAAAATTCCAGACCTACAGAAAAAAATGCAAGAATATTACATTGAATGACAGATAATATTCCAACAAGAATTTCTGTAGTACTGCAACCTACTGACTATTTTAAGTTAAGGTATACATTATTTACAATGAATTCTAAAAAACAAGAGGACCTGGATATTTCAAGGAGTTGTTTTCTTGTTTGTTTGCATGTTTGTTTTTAATACAGCTGAAAGAAGAGCAAGAACTACAGAGGGAGGAGATTAAGATTATCAGCAACAGCCATCCTCCACATCTGCCCCTGCATGTACGTGGTCTTTAAACCCAGCAACCTGGATCAGGGATTACAGACACATTTTATATAAAGACCCAGACAGTATATATTGTAGGCTTTGCTGTTCATGCAAATCTCAGTCACAACTATTCATCTCTGCTGTTGTAGCATGAAAATAGTCATAGCAACTACATAAACAAAAGTTGCATGTACCTATGTTCCACAATGTTTGTATAACTATTTACATAAACAGGCAGTGGACTGGGTTTGGTCTGCTGAGCATAGTTTGCCACCCCTTACTCTCAGAGTTAATATATAAATTATTCCTTTTAAAGAAGACATCCTCTAGTATTTTCAGCTATCCAAAATCAGTCTCAAGCACTAGCTGCTGGTCCCTGACTTGAGATAACTAGACTATCATTCTCAGTGCTAAATGGGGTTTCATTGTTCCTCTTAAATCTTTTCAAGTCTGCACTAAGAGGTGTCCATTTCAGGGGCTGGCATGGGCACTGTTCTTGACTGATTCTGGATGTACCCATACATGTGAACAGGATTAAAAAGTCCCATTGAAGGCAAGCACCTGTAAAAGCTTATAGGTCTTGGTGAGCATGAGTATAGGTATCAAAGCACATGATCTCATTCCAGAGAGAAAACATTTGGACATTTGAACTCTCACACAGCAGAAAGTACAGCTAAGATTGCTCAAGTGATATGGTCCCTATGATGTAAAATACAAAAATGTCTTCCAACTAGTTTCATAAATGAAATCTTTCTGTCTGGTTTCCTTTAAGCCATGTGATTTTGCCTCTTGGATTAGATATTTTAATTCATTGGGTTATTATTTCATCAAAGAAAAGGGACTCTGGCAGAATGTCTTTACTGACAAAAAGCAAGCTATGCTCGTGGCGCTCTGTAAATGTATAACATTAATAATTATACCAATGTTAACCAGGAGTTACTGGATCTCCTGTTTGGTTTTGAGGTTTTTTTTCCATCATTGTGTTATACCCCTTCTCTTTGGCTTCCCTTGTCTCAAACTTCCTTTCTTTCCATTCATGTTTTATGTTTGTCTCTTTTTCTCTTGCCCACTCCAATCAAAACAAACAAAAGAAACGTGAGCATAGCAAGGCATATCTATTGAAAAATTATTGCAAAGAATATGGCTTTACATTTATTACTTTATTTTATTATATCATCACTTGAATCAGTTCTTTGAGAGCAAGAATATCTTTAATAAATTAAATATTAAAGTTACTCTAGCCATGCAATAAACCCACGATACCTACTCATAGTAACTATACCTCCAATGTTTCTTCTATAATTTAATCTGAGAATTTCTTTAATTGACATTTGCTACTGATTTGATAAAAAGCCAATTTAAATGGCATATTATGACCATTATGTAATGAGACAGGAATAACAAAACAGTATATAAAGATATGACATAAAGTATGCAAATTTGATCATGACAATAAATATGTTTATTGAGAAGCTGACCAAAGAAACCAATGACTGATTGATAATATTCTCCCTTCCCATCCCAAGAGAAAAAAGCATAGACCAAAATCAAAAGACAATACACCAAGTATAAAAATGAGAAAACAGAGTGTTCCCTTGACTCATGATGTTAGAACGTTCTCTCATGTCTACAATATGTCTCATTCTCTGTCAAATTGGATTATACTGCCCATCTGCCAGTGCTGAGAGGAACAATTTAGAGACTGCATGGGAAACATCTTAAAAATAGCCAAATGCTCTTCAAATGCAGGTCATCATTTATTAAAAACACAGGAGAGAGATGATCCATTCATGCAAAACTCTCCTCAATATTCTTCTATATTATCTGCATGCTCTTTTTAGATAGGCTAATCAAGTTAATGTTTGTAATTATATGAGTTAAAATAATCATACATACAATCCAGTCTCACCACTGACTACTCACAACTTTTCATTGGTCTTTTTATCTGGAATGAGATTTTGTTATGTTTTTGAAACATAAAAAATTTCACTGTCCCTTGGTTCATTGTTAATTCTTAGAGAACTAGAATCTTTTTTGTGTGCTTTTGGAATCTCTTTTTTACACAGTCATTTGGATAGAAAACAGAAGATACTTGAGGTGTGAGAAACTCTCAGTCAATTGACATACAAGTTTCTAAAAGTATTGCTCCTGGAATATCAGATGTCAGCAGGAACACAGGATGAGGACATGGACACCACAGAAGG
>NW_007137799.1:0-908 GCF_000164805.1 Carlito syrichta | reverse complement strand
TTCACATACATCTTCCCATTTTTAAAAATTCTGAACTAAATGTTCACTGGTCCTATGTTTTGCTGTGCCCAATCAACAATTAGGCTCAATATATCTTACATTCTTAACTTCAGATATTGTATTTTATATTGTATAATATTCATTTGATTTCTTATATATTTCAATTCTGTGTTAAAAGTTCCTATACTTTTATCTCTTTTGTCCATTTTCTCTATTTTGGAACATATTAACCACATTTGTTTTTAAATCCTTATCTACTCATATTAATATTTGATCATCTGTGAGTCTTTTTATCTATTTTTGTCTTGATTATCAGTCATATGGTCTTGACTCTTGCAAATCTTGTATTTTTTTCTTATACACCATGTATAAAAACTGCAGAGACTCTAGATGATGTTATCATCTACCGAGGAGAATTTCTCTTTCCTGATAGGTAGATAGTGTAAGTGTGATGGTAGAATCATTTCAATCTAATAATGAGTTAAGCTGAAAATGGGCTAGGTTTTGGTTTTAGCAAGACTTATTATATCTCTGCTTCTCCTCTATTTCTATGATTGTGGGCAACCTTGGTTTTTATGGAGATTCTGGTGAGGCTTTTATTTCCTAGGCCCTCAAAGATTCTGTGAGTTCCAGTTTTGCCTTTCAGAAGTTTTAAATTTAGGTCTCTGCTCTCCTACCAGTTCAGACTGCAGATTTGGAAAACATCATGGCAGGAAGACTAGTCATGTGTTTGATACAAGCTCTCTCCTCTTGGAGAGGGGTCTTTTCTTCTCATCTTATTCCTAGAATTGGTCAATGACCTCAGAGGGGTGGGCCACCAGCTCACTCTAAAATTATTCTCTCCTTGAAGTTTAGTTTACCTAGTTCTTATTGTTTCGATAGCTCTCAGGAACCTGCAAATATATGGT
>NW_007137798.1:0-5469 GCF_000164805.1 Carlito syrichta | reverse complement strand
CCTTCCAAAGTGCTGAGATTACTGGTGTGATCAACAGCACCTGACCCAGATTTAAGAACCTTTTTAATGGTGTTTGTTTCATTCTCAGATTTAAAGAATATTTTATTTGGAATTAGAACCACTTCTCACACACAGATCAGGTTGACAGAATTTTACATCACAATTTCCATTGAGATTCTATTTATTCATCCCATTACCCAAACCACAAATCAAAATAAAGCCATTGTGATAGATGAGAACCATTAAACCTATAAGTTTTAACCTTGTGATTAAGACATGCCAGTAATATATTCTTTGTTTTTTGCTAAAATAACATTAATTCATATCTTTCCATCCTTACTCAGAATAAGCTTCATACTGACACAACAGCAAAAGAACCAATTTTTAAAAAAACTGGAAAGCAGTCAAATTTACAATATATATTTCCTCCTATTTATAAAAAACTGCTATACATGATTATCAAAAAAATTGTCTCCACACAACCGCATGTACAAATTGCTGCATTGAAGAAGATAGAAAGTTAGAAATTGGAACCTTATATGTAGTATATAAATCTAATCAATGTGACATCAGAATGTAAGTGCTGGGAATACACCAACCACCATAAGAAAGACTTATTGCATGGATGGTCCCTCTAACTCTGTAGTCTTAAGTGTACAGGGACTTTGTATCTGTGGTTCTACTTATTTTAAAATGTGAAAAGAGTTGTCATATATAGATCACTCATTACATGATATTTGTTTTACTTTCTTGTTGGGAGCCAGCCACGGAGGCCCACTGAGCATTAGGGATCAGGGAGGGCCGTGGACCCTGAGACCACTAGGATGCATTCGGGAGCTGTTGACTCCATTCCCTCCTACCTTTTTCTATTTGGCACACTTAGCCAAAAGGAACTCTGCTGACCTAAGCTTAAGGCTCGTGACTGTGACAGGCATGGCTAACTCTAGAAACTCGTTCCTGTTTCCCATGAACTGTGGTTTCGGCTTATGTATTAGATATAATTCAAGCTCAGGTTACATTTAGGAGCCTTCTATATGGTACAAGCTTTTTTATAAGATTTAAAAGTATATTTGTAGAATTAGTATATACATATGGAGAGCTGCTTTCAGCTTTAGATGGTATAGATGATTATCTAGAGTTACCAGAAATGGCCCAGCATGAACTTTGGGCCCTATTCCTTAGGGCCCAGCACGTACTTTGAACTGGGCTGCATTCTTTCAAACTGGTTTTAGCTATGGCTTGTGTAGGGTCTTTTCTACTTATTATAAGAATTAAATCTGTTTTATTTATGGAAAATATTCTAGGGTAGGATCAGCTTATGTCAAAGAATTATGTTAGTTCAAGCATAATTAAACATGATATTTTTAGGAATTAGAAATTTTTATGGAAGTTAAGATAGATATTTAGGATTTTAGAATAGTCATTTTGTTTAGGGATTGCAATCAATTGTTCTTGGAAACAACCCGGCGTGATCTTTGGACTGGGCCACATTCTTTAGGAACTGGTTTGAGCTATAATTAAGAGTTTCTATAATGTAGGTAGAATTAGCACAGAATAGAAAGATATTAGGATTTAATTTAGTCATTAGGTGTTGTGTATGCATAAGCTTTAGAAGTTATTGATTATTAGAATATTCTGATGTTGGATTTGTTGTATTGCTTTTGAGGAACATTAGAACAGTGAGATAATTTTGGTATTGTCCTTCCTCATGCTTGGAAAAATTCCTGGTGGTTGGGGGATGCCCCTCATCCACCTGGCTTTGTGTTCACGTAAAAATCTTGTGATTTAATTGGGATTGCCCTTCCTCGTGCTTGAGGAAACATCTGGTGGGTGGGGGATGCTCCTCATCCACCTGGCTTTGTGTTCACTTGAAAGTCTTGTGATTTAACCCGTGAAAGTTTGGGATAAAAGGCTTACAGTTTGTCCCATTAAATGGCTTCTTCACTAGACAGAGTCCAGTCTCTTTCTTTCTCCCCCCTTTCTTTCTTTCTCTTTATATCTATCCCTCCATCTTTCTCTCTTTTAGTATCTATCCCTCCAGTTTAATCACCAATGCCATCTTTCCTACCAGGGACCCCCGATATCTGCAGGGGCTGGCACCCTGCACTTTCTGAACCTTTCCCTTCTTCATAGTGATTGGTCCTTTACAGAACCCCACAACCACCACATTGGTGTTTTCTGCTCTAAATCACTGAGGTCCTCTTTAAGGCATATGTCTTTAAGGCATACCACCTTTACCTTCCTAGATTTATTACTGTCCTCCCTTCTCCTTTCACCCCACCACAAGGTTAATGTACTCTCTTTTGGAGAAACTTTCAAGGATAGTACAATGGAAATTAAGAAAACAGGCAATTTACAGTCCTTCTATCCTAACAGGGTGTCACAACCCAGCTTACGTAATGCACAGGGTCAGGCCTGGCCAGAGCAAATGAGGAAATGAATGGTTCTTCTTACAGGATGTGCAGGGGAAGAATGTGAACATTAATTCCCCATTTCCAGCCTATTTTTGGATGTGCTATCTCTATCTTATCACAGCTGGTGAAAAAGAAAAAAATTCAAAGACCACATGTATTTTTTCAATCAAAAGGTTGACATAATCCAATAAAACACAATCTCTTTAATGGACAGGTTAATGCACTGGCAAATTGAGGTGTAAGGCCCCTATACCTGGCACACACACTTTGTGTTTCCTGAATCGGCTCTTTGCTTTCCATCAAAGGGTATGAATTATTTGTCCAAACAATCTTCCACTCTGAACTTAATACAAAAGCTTGATCTGTTTCAAAATTTGAATGGGTCCCACCGAATCTAATGCCCTATAGTTGAGGGGAAAAATCAGGTGCATAGTGTAATAGAAGATCAAATGAAACCAAACCACTCTACCCTGCCAAACATTCACAGCAGCCAAATACCAGTGTTAGACTGAGCTGGATGGTGCAGACTTAACAAGGTCAAAGAGGTGTTGCTTAAAGATCTTTCCACATCGTTTCTTCAACAAATGTTCTGTTTCTTTATATTTTCATCAAGCAGAGTCTTTATAAAGTTTCAGGGCCTTGAAATGTGTGAACAGTTTTTTCAATATTTTATCCAGACAAAAATGTATTTATTTATAATTACTCAAGTTATTTTGACAAATGCACCTCTTTCAAAACTCATTAGATATATTTTAAATATTCAAAAAATAGTACACTTTGGTGCAATTTTTGTCATGTACAAGTGAATGGCCAGACTATTGAGATGATGATTAAATGACTACCCATCTTCTCTAGGATATTCATTTCTTACCAGGAATTCTACTACTTTCACAGTTACCTAAGAGTAGTTTAACCTCAACAAAGTCAACTGAGTCAAAAATGTTTTCCATCTCTCAATCATCCAGTATATTTGATTTCCATCTCTCGTTTCAACCTTTAACCTTATCCAAAAAATTCATCCACATTTTGAGACCGCTCCCTTTACAAAACATCTAAAATCTACCACCTTCTGCCAGTTCTTGGTGTCATAATCTTTACCCCTGGTTGCATCAACTTGCTGGCTAACTAACTAACTTACTAACTAAATTAACTAACACATGGATTCAGAGAGTTCATGAGTCAAATCATGTCCAGTCAAATATAAGTAAACACAGAAAAATCCTGCATGACAACAGTCCATAAGGTGAACATGGATTTGGCTTCATACTCCAACTTCAAAAAAAAAAAATCCACTATAAAATAACAATGACTAACTTTGCAGATCACCACAATTTAACAAAACATTTTCACAAAAATGTCATTGGAGCCTTACAAGAATTCTGTGAATTTGACAAAGCAGGCTTTATCCTTATTTTCAAGATTATGAAATTAGGACCCAGTGAGGTTAATTACCTTCCCAACAGCCCCTAGCTGGTAAGTGGTAGAGTTCCAGTGGTGTGATGGTTTCAGCCCATCCACAGCATCAGAAGAGTCTAATTAATGGAGTCTCAGCCCAAAGTACAGTGCCTATTAAAGCATTATAATTAGCAATCATTGGAATACATTTCTCTTAAAATTAAGTCTTCTGAATGTGATACCAAGACATTACAAAGCTCTAGCTCCTTAAGTCAGTGTTTCACACTGCTGTGTTTAATCTTCTCTCCTTTCTCTCTTTCCACAAGTTCACACAGATCTTCTCCAGCCTTTTTGCTGCTGCAAATTTTAAATATTACAAATATTCTATCATGCTATTGTGGTTGGGAAGTACTATTTTATTATTCAATTACTGCTGTGACATTATCTTGATAGCAATAAGTAGCTTCTTTGTTGGATTCACTCTGACTTGCACACCTCCCTTCCTTCACTTTGTTCACCCCGTCTTCATTTGAAATTTTAATATTTTGTTCATTGTATATTTTTGTTGTATTATATTTTCAAAATGGCATCAATACATCATTTGTCTTGATGACTAAGTTTTTTGGCGCCCTTTTAAATGACATGCTCAAGACAAGAGATTCATTTTCCCCACTCTACTCCCAGCCTTGCTTTTTTTGAAGTACTTTTTTTTTGGGGGGGGTGGTAAAAGTACATTGGTACACTGGGGTCACACAGTCCTGGACTTGAGGTTGCACCAGTCACTTAGAAGTTGTATTACTTTGGTCAATTTGTTTAACTGCTTTGATCCTCCATTGCCCATAATAACCTTGGGCTCACAGAAGTATTTAGCTAATAAGATCATTACAAAGATGTTCATAAAATGTCTAAAACACAATTAATGATAGTCATTATTAAAATTATTACTATTTAACTTACTTTGTGTTAAAATATAAATAGCGTAAGAATTTACCATTTTTAATTGAGTAGTGTTAAGGACATTGACATTATTGTACAACAGCACCATTACTCATCTCCAGAACTCTTTTTTCTTGCATAACTAAAACTCTGTACCCATTAAACAATAATTCCCTATTCCTCTCTTTGCTAGCTCCTATCAACCAAAATTCTACCATCTGCCTTTATAAATTTGACTTCTCTGGGAACTTCATATAAATTGAATCATACAGTATTTGTCCTTTTATGACTAGCTTGCTTTACTTTACATAATGTCCTCAAGGTTCATCCATGTTGGAGTATGGTGTCAGAAAATTTTTCCTTTATAAGGCTGAATATTTCCTTGTGTGGATAGACCACATTTTGCTTATCAATTCACTTATCAATGGACATTTCATTTGCTTCCATTTTGGACAACTGTAAATAGTGTTGTTATGAGCATGGGTAAACAGTAGTAAATTATTACGAGTATTTTTATACTTGTTTTTATATTTTCTCGAATACTTTTGACAGAATACAGAATGAAGGCTTATCTACACAATGAATTATAAAACTATCCACAAACCATTCTGATTCAACCTTGTCTAGAGAGGTGCAAGTCACAGGACTCAAAAATAGTAACGTCTTATCATTTATTTGTTGAGCCTAAAGTTGTGACGACTATAGTTCTGGACTTAACTAGACA
>NW_007137797.1:0-740 GCF_000164805.1 Carlito syrichta | reverse complement strand
TTCTTCTGGTTTCCACCCAGTCTGGCAACCAAGGAGGTGAATATATTTTATGGCTTGTGTATTAGTCAAGGTGACTTTAAAGAAAGAGAACCAATACGAGAGATAGAGATACTAGAGATAATAGAGATACAGATAGATAGAAATGGAGATGGAGATAGAGATGGGGTTGAAGATGGGGAGGGAGGGAGGAAAGGAGGTAGTGAGAGAGACAGAGAGAGATGAGAGATTCTAAGGAATTGGTTTGCACTATATAGAGACTGCCGAGTCCAACATCCATGGGGCAGATTGGAGATTCAGGTAAGAGTTGATGTTACTTTGTTGAGTTCAAAATTAACAGCACAGACAAGCAAACGGTTTCCAGGCAGAATTTCTATGCTGCATTCTTTGGGTTTTTTTGTTTGTTTTGTTTTTTTGAGTTGGAGACTCACTGTATTGCCCAGACTGGAGTGCAGTGGCCGCTCCTGGCCACCGCAGCTTCGATCTACTAGGCTCAGGCGATCCTTCTGGCTCAGCCTTCCAAGTAGCTGGAACTACAGGCACACACTACCATGCCTGGCTAATTTTTTAATTTTATTGTGGAGATGAGGTCTCACCAAGATGCCCAGGTGGGTCTTGAACCTGCGGGCTCAGGCAATCCACTCACCTTGGCCTCCCAAAGCACAGGATTACAGGCTGAGCCACCAGGCCCAGCCTGTGCTGCATTCTTGAGAAAGAAAGAATAACTTTTTCTTCTGGTAAAC
>NW_007137796.1:0-809 GCF_000164805.1 Carlito syrichta | reverse complement strand
CACAAAATAATCACCCAATTTCTTGTTTATTTATACTCAAATGTGAATTTCAATTAGATTATAGTCATTTCATGATGATTGATAGAACATCAGAAAAATATTTATTTTGGATATTAAGAAAAGCATTATGAATACAGTCTCATAAAAGTAAATATGAGCTCAAACCTTGTTTTGATGATTATCAGAGTTAGTAACAATTTTTTTTCAAAAGTCGGTACAAAATTAGGTACAGTACATTATCCAACAAAGATAGCTTTGGACTTAAAAATTTAAAATCTATGAAAATATGCCAATAAATATTGAGGTCTGACAAATTTCTGTGGCTTAAACACAAACATCTCAGTGCTTTACTTGATGAGCTGAATGCTCTCGCATCTGAAGTGGTTGGTTGTTTCTCATGGAGAATAGAAAGCTTAATAATGGTATGATGTCTAAGAGGTGAAAGTTAATCTTAAGTGATAATCCTTATTGATGTCAGAATTCCAAATATTGTTTTAATGTCATTTAAATACAAAGACCCTATACTTGCTACCTAAGCACATTTCAAAAGGAAATTTACTGGCTATATTGTTTTTTTTTAAGAGTTAGCCAACCAGACACATTTCCATTTCTTATGTGTTTACAGAAATAATCTATATAAGAAAACACTTACATTCCACTAAATCATGTGATATGTAGTTTTATCTGACTGTGTATATCTATTACATAGACTGAAGGGTGGTGGCCTAAGTCATATTTAATATGATTAACTTTCTAGCTTTTGTTTGCAAACCAGTGCGGACTGGTCATCTTGTGTTCTAATAAAAAAA
>NW_007137795.1:0-3111 GCF_000164805.1 Carlito syrichta | reverse complement strand
ATAAAAATGTTTTGCCTAAACTTTGCAACATAAACTCTATAAAAATGAAATAATATATTTTTTCAATAATATTGGAAAAGAGAATAAAGAGCTAAAAACTAAAGTTTTTCAAATATTCAGAAAATAAGTTGTGAGGTTGTGCTAAAATCTACCCAAGATCAATAATTATACAAAAAAATCCATTGTGTTATGACCTCATTCATGTTTGGAGTTAGTAAATGATTGCTTTCTTTTATAACCCTGAAGTAAACTGTTATAATAGCCCCCAATCAATTTCTCCGCTCAGATTTTTCTTCTTTAGTGATGTGACTTTGCAGCATCTTCCATTAAGAAGTGAAGTCTAATTCCCTATCCCTAGACTTGCTATTTTGCCACTTGCATTCGTCAATAAAATGTGGCAAAAATGTTGGTGTGCCTGTTCTAAGCATTGGCCTGAAGCAGCCTCATGTGCTTCTGTCTCCACTCTTGAAATCCTGCCAGAGCCAGGAGATTGAGACTTCTGGAGCATGAGATACAATGTATTGCAGAAATGAATCAGCCTAATTTCTGTAGCAAAGGCCCTAGACATCTGAAAAGACCCAGCCAGAATGCCAAAATAAGCAATATCAATAATGGTGATTAGTTAATGAGTGAGTCTCACTGATTCCTTCTGAGATCCACAGATCCATCTAACAGGCTCATGTGCAAATGAGCTAAAATGAATGGTTATGGTGCTATGTGCACCTATGTTTTTGTGGTGGGTGTTAGATAGCATCAGCGCAGTATTGAATAACTGATAAAAAGACTATCTATTGTTCTCTATTAGAGTATTCAAGGTTAAATTATACACCAGGTGGGAAAACATTTTCTGTGAAGGATCAGTAACGAAAATAAGTTTTGTGGGCCAAATATAGACTCTGTTGCATATTTCTCATTGTTTTGTTTTGTTTTCCTTTTACAAACTTTCACAAATATAAACCCTTTCCCAACTTTGCAGCTGTACAAAAAGGTTACTGGTCAAACTTGGGCCATAGGTTGCAATTTGCTGACTCTGTTCTATGTCATGCCAAGATGTGGTATTCCTAACATGCTACTGAAAAAAGGATGTGAGACATCAGGATACAAATCAACAAAACAAAGTAATACAACAAAATCTACTACAAATTTAAGAATAGGAATCCATTAGCATCTTCATTTTTTACTTTTGCATTTATATCTTCAATGGTGTGCTGGTACAATTTTAATAACCAGCTGTCAGGTGATTATAGATATTATCATCATGACCAATTTCAAGCTACTAATAGAGTGGAATTAAGAAGAGATATGTACTACTGGCTCACATGAGCCAGAAAGACTTGAATCTGTCACACCATCATATACTACTTATTTATTCGACTGCCTATACTGTAGATCAGAAGTAATTATACAAGAAGCTGATTATAATTCAGACAGTATATTTTCCTTAAAATGACTTGCCTCTTTTCTTAAGGCGACTTACTTCAAATGGATGGGTTTTTCTTTGCTTAACTAATTTTAATGGTCCCAGTAAGTTTTGGTTTTGTAACTCGTGACCCTGGAAAAGATGACCATATTTGTTGCTGCCTTCCTTGGTGAATGATTCCAGTTTTATTTACCTACAATCTATTTTCAAAGAAAATCAGTTTAGGGTAAACTTACCTATTTTAGTTTGCTCATCTCCAGAGGGAGAAAGAGAAATTGTCTTCATTTCAGTCATGGACATTAACAGTATTTTGAAACCTAATATGTAAGAAAAACAAATATCATGAATCAAAATTGGTTTTACTTAATTTCACTAAAAATTATCATTTCAAAAACCATGAGTGTCAGGATAAATTTATAATATTATTAAATATATGATATATATGTTAATACTAAAGTATGCTAAATATAAGTACTCAACAAAGTACCATTTTTCTTACTAGGACCACTACAATTCCATTAAAAAAACAGATATAAATATCTTCATTAAAGAGCGACCTGTGATCTCCTGCTTTGCTGGTGATTTAAACCAATGCCAGGCCTGACCACTATCTAATTTAGCATTGACCATGACCATTGTAGCTATGGGTTCAAAACCCTGTGGGGATTCTGGAACATACAGTGTTTTCATTTCCTGTGATTAAAGCTTAATTTTACTGTCATCTCTTATTTTTCATCTCTTGGTTCTTTATTGTGACATTTTAAGGATAGAGCAAAAAAATGTAATAGACCACAATTATCAACTCGTGGCGAATCTGAATTCTAGACATGCATCTATTGCCCTGTCTCACCAACCTTTGATCATGATTAAGGAAATCTCAAAAATCTTTTTATTGTATTTATAAATATTTCAAGGACTTTTAAAATATAGCCATGATAGCAATAATAATTAACAAAATTAATGATAATATCTTAACATCAGTAAATATATCATTTGTGTTCACATTTTTTCATTGTCTCTTTTTTTTTTCTGTTTTGAAAAATTGCTTAGAGCAATAGTATTAAGTCAGTATATAGCATTTAACTGAAATGCCTTTTAATATATGTGTTCATCCTTCCTCTTTTTTTCTCCCTGCAATTTGTCTATGTAGAAATCAAGTATTTTGTCTTATAGAGTTTTCCATATTTCTGACGATCTCCCTGTGCTATATATATATTTTTTGAGGTGGAGTCTTATTCTGTCATCCAGACTGTAGTGCAGTGGCTGCTCCCGTTCACTGCAGCCTCGACCTGCTGGACTCTGGTGATCCTTCCGCCTCAGCCTTCCAAGTAGCTGGAACTACAGATGCGCGTTACTACGCCCAGTTAATTTTTGATTTATTGTAGAGATAAGGTATCACCAAGTTGCCCAGGTGGGTCTCGAACCTGCAGGCCCAGGCAATGCACTCACCTCAGGCTCCCAAGGTGCGGGGTTACAGGCTGAGCCACCGAGCCCGGCTCCCTGTTCTTTATTTGACAACTTTTCTGTCTCTTGTATTTCCTGCACATTGGTATTCGTTAGAGATGCAAATTGCTGAACAGAAAGACAGCAATTCTATAAACACACATGTAAAAACTTCCTCTTTTAACTGTAAACATAAATCATTACAAATTTTCGAGACTGGACATCATCTAGCTCAATTTTTCATTTTG
>NW_007137794.1:0-807 GCF_000164805.1 Carlito syrichta | reverse complement strand
TAGGTGGGCTAGCTAGTTAAGCCAGCTGGCTAGTCGGATGGCGTCTACTTCAGTCAGTTATTTAAGCTAGCTCATTAGCCAGCTGGTCAGGTAGGTGGCCAGCTATTTAAGCCGGTTTGCTAGCCGGCTGACCAGCAGAGTGACTGGCTAGTTAAGCCAGCTGACTATCCGACTGTCCAGCCAGTTGCCTGGGTATTTAAGTCAACTGGTTGGCTAGCTGGCCAGACTACTAGCTAGATAGCTGGCTGCCTAGCCAGCTAGCCAGCCAGGTAGCTAGCTAGGTAAGTCTGTTTGCCAGCCATCTAGCCAACCAGGTAGATATCTAGTTAAGTCAGCTGGCTTGCCAGCTAGCCAGCCAACTAGCTAGTCAGCTAGTTAAGTCAGCTAGCTAGCCAGTTAGCTAGGTACGTCAGCTAGCAAGTCAGTTAACTATTCAGATAGCTAGTTTAGTCAGCTACCTAGTCATGTTGCTAGTCCTCTAGCTAGTTGACTCAGCTAGCTAGTCAGCTAGATAGTTAAGTCAGCTAGCCAGTTAACTAGCCAGTTAGCTAGCTAGTTAAATCAGCTAGGTAGAGAGCTAGGTAGCTTGTTTACTACATAGTTATGTCAGCTTGATAGCCAGCTAGCTAGTCAGCTAGCTAGTTAAGTCAGCTAGCAAATCAGCTAATTACTTAGCTAACTAGTTGGCTAGCCATTCAGCTAGCTGATCAGCTAAATAGTGGGTTCTCTCACTTTCCATCAGGTCAGCTAACTAGTCGGCTCCCTCGCCTGCCAACTGGACAGCAAAGTAGTTGGCTCACTTGCCAG
>NW_007137793.1:0-9064 GCF_000164805.1 Carlito syrichta | reverse complement strand
TCATAGCAAAACCCTGTCACTACAAAATTAAAAAATAAAATACTAAAGAAAAATAAAATAAGCTAAATAATTAGCCAGACTCAGTGGTTCCCACATGGCATCCCAGCAATTTGGGACACCGAGGCTGGAGGATCGCTTGAGGCTAAGAATTTGAGATTAGGCTGGGCCTCATAGCAAACCCTGTCTCTACAAAATAAAAATATATGTAGTAAAATAAGGTAAAATAAAATAAAATTTAGAAAATAAAATAAAATAAGATAAACCAGACTTTTAATTCCTGCCTGGCATCCCAGCACTGTGGGAGATCAAGGTGGGAGGTTTGTTTGAGGCCAGGATTTTGAGACTAGCCTCAGCCTTGTAGGAAAACCCTCTCTATACAAAATAAAAAAATTAGTAAAGTAAAATAAAATTTTTTATAAAATATAAAGTCAAATGAAATAAAATTAAATGATTTAAAAAATTATCAAGACAGTGGTTACTCACTGTCATCTCAGGACTATGGGAGGTCGAGGCAAGATGATTGCTTCATGTCAGGAGAGTGAGACTCACTAAGTCTCATAGCAAAATTCTGTCACTACAAAAAAAAGAAAAAAAGTAGTAGAGTAAAACAAAATAAAATGAAATAAAATAAATATAAAATAAAATATAATATAAAATAAATATAAATATAAAAAAATAAATAAAATATAAAATAAAATAAAATCACATAAAATTGCATAAAACATAAAATAAAATAATTAAAATAAAATAGAATAAAAAATAGAACCATACTTAGTGGTTCCTCCCTGGCATACCAGTAATGTGGGCGTCATGGCAGAAGGATTGGTTGAAGCCAAGAGTTTGAGACTAGCCTGAGGCTCATAGAAAACACTGTCTACAAATTAAAAAAATAAAATAGTAATTAAAATAAAATAAAATAAGGTAAAATAAAAATTAGCCAGACTTAGTGGTTTCCTCGTTGTCATCCCCACAGATTGGGAGGCGGAGGTGGGAGGATCACTTCATTCCAGACATGTGAGACTAGCCTGGGCCTCATCACAAAACCCTGTGGCTACAAAATAAAAAATAAAATAAGTCATATTTTGTGGTTCGAGCCTGGAATCCTAGCACTGGGAGAGGCCGAAGCAGGAGGATCACTTGAGGCCAGGAGTTTGAGACTCGCCTGGGTCTCATAGCAAAACACTGTCACTAGAAATTTTTAAAAAAGTGAACTAAAAGAAAAGAAAATCCAATAAAATAAAATTAATTATTAGCTAGACTTAGTGGTTCCTCACTGTAGTCCCAGAAATTTGGGAGGCCAAGGAGGGAGTATTGCTTCAGGCCAGGAGTGTGAGACAAGCCTGGGACTCATGGCAAAACACTATCTCTACAAAATAAAAAAAATGTAGTAAAGAAAAGTAAAATAAAATAAAATGAATACAGTAAAATCAAATAATTAGCCAGACTTCATGCTTTCTGCCTGGTATCCCAGCACATTGAGAGGCCATGGTGTGAGGATCGATTGACTGCAGGAGTTTGAGACTAGCCTGGGCCTCATAAAACCCTGTCTCTACAAAATTAAAAAATAAAATAGTAAAATAAAATAAAATAAATAAATAAAGTAAAATAAAATAATCAGCCAGATTTAGTGGTTCCTGCCTGGCATCCCAGCACTTGGGAGGCTGAGGCAGGAGGATCGGGAGGTCAGAGGTTTGAGGATAGCTTGCACCTCATCAGAAAGTCCTATCTCTACAAAACAAAAAAATGCAATGATAAAGTAAAATAAAATAATATAAAATTAAAAGAAAAGAAATGACATAAAATAAAATGAGCCAACTTAGTGTTTCCTGCCTGGCATCCCGGGACTGTGGAAGGCTAAGATGGTAGGATTGCTTGAGGTCAGGTGTTTGAGACTAACCTGGACCTCATAGTAAAATCCTGTCTCTACAAAATAAAAAATAAAATAGTAAGATAAAATAAAATAATATAAAATAAATTAAAAAATTAGCCAGACTTAGCCATTCTTAACAGTCATCCCAGCACTGTGGGAGGCTGAGGTGAGTGGATAATTACAGGCCAGGAGGGTGAGACTAATCTGGGGCTCATAGCAAAAGCCTGTCACTACAAAATAAAAAATTAAAATAGTAAAGTAAAATAAATTAAATTAAATTAAATCAAATTAAAATAATTAGTAAGATTTAGTGATTCCTGCCTGGCTTACCAGGATTTGGAAAGCTGGGGCAGGAGGACCACTTGAGGCCAGGTGTTTGAGTTTAGCCTGGGACTCATAGCAAAAACCTGTCTCTACAAAATAAAAAAAATAGAATAGTAAAGTAAAATAAAATAAATAAAATAAAATAATTAATCATACTTAGTTATTCTAGTCTGGCATCCCATGATTTTGGGAGGCTGAGGCAGGAGGATCGCTTGAGGGCAAGAGTTTGAGACTAGGCTGGGGCTCATAGCAAAATCCTGTCACTACAGAATTAAAAAATAAAACAATAAAGAAAAATAAAATAAAATAATTAGCCAGATTCACTGGTTCTTGCATGGCATCCCAGCACTTTGGAAAGTTGAGGCTAGAGGAATGCTTGAGGGAGAACAGGAGTTTGATACTAGCCTGGGCCTCATAACAAAACCCTATCTCTACAAAATTAAAAAAAAAGTAAATTAATATAAAATAAAATGAAACAAAATAAAATAAAATAAAGTAATTAGCCAGACTTAGTGGTTCCTGACAGTCATGCTAGCACTTTGGGAGACCTAGGGGGGAGGATTGCTTCAGGCCAGGAAGTGAGACTCCCTTGAGCCTCATTGCAAAACCCTGCTGCTGCTACAAAATAACAACATAAAATATTAAGAGTAAAAAAATGAAATGAAATAAAATAAAATATGAAGCAAAATGAAATGAAATGAAATAACAAGAAATAAAATAAAATAATTATCCAAGTTTAGTGATTCCTGCCTGTCATCCCAGCACTTTGGAAGGCCAAGGAGGGAGGATCGCTTGAGGCCAGGAGTTTGAGACTAACCTGGGCCTTATAGTAAATCCTGTCTCTACAAAACACAAAACCACAATAATAAAGTAAAATAAAATAAAATAATTAAATTAAAATAAAACAAAATAAAGTATTTCACTAGTGTTACTGGTTCCTGCCTGACATCCCAGAATATCGGAAGGCAGAGTCAGGAGGCTCACTCGAGGCCAGGAGTTTGAGACTAGCCTGGACCTCATAGCAAATCCTGTCTCTACAAAATAAAAAAAAAGTAAAGTAAAATAAAATAAAATAATTTTCCAGAGTTAGCAGTTCCTACCTGGCATTTCAGCACTTTGGGAGACCAAGGTGGGCAATCGTTTGAGGCCAGGAGTTTGAGAATAGCTTGGCCCTCATAGCAAAATTCTGACTCTCCAACATAAAAAATAAAATAGTAAAGTAAAATAAAATAATAAAATAAAATAGCCAGACTTAGTGTTTCCTGCCTGGCATCCCAGGACTGTGGAAGGCCAAGACCAGGGGATTGCTTGAGGACAAGAGTTTGAGACAAGCCTGGGACTCATACCAAAATCCTTTTGTTACAAAATGAAAAAATAAAAAAGTAAAGTAAAATAAAATACAATAAAAACAAAATTAGCCAGACTTAGTTGGTCCTGACAGTCATCCCAGTATTTTGGGAGACTGAGATGGGCTGATTGCTTTAGACCAGGAGAGTGAGACTAGCCTAGGGCTCATGGTAAAGGCCCTTTGCTAGAAAATAAAAAATAAAATAGTAAAATAAAATAAAATAATTAGTCAGATTTAGTGGTTCCTGCTTGGCATACCAGGACTTTGGAAGCTGGGATGGGAGGATCACTTGAGGCCAGATATAGAATAGTAAAGTCTAATATAATATAATATAATATAATATAATGTAATATAATATAATATAATATAATATTGCATAATATGCAAAATAAAATAAAATAATGTCACACTTAGTGGTTCTGGCCTGGCAGCCCAGGATTTTGGGAGGCTGAGGTGGAAGGGTCACTTCAGGCAAGTAGTGTGAGACTAGCTTGGGCCTCATGGTAAAACCCTGTCACTGAAAAATAAAAATAAATAATAATAATGTAAAATAAAATAAAACAATATGAAATGAAATAAAATGAAATGCAATAAAATAAAATAAAATAATTAGCCAGCCTTAGTGTTTCCTGACTGTCATCCAAGCACTATGAAAGGCTGAGGTGGGAGGATTGATTCAGGCCAGGAGTTTGAGACTTGCCTGAGCCTCATAACAAAACGTTGCCACTACAAAATAAAAAAATATATAGTATACTAAAATAAAGTGAATTAAAATAAAAAGTCAGACTTAGTGGTCCCTGCCTGGCATCCTAGCACTTTGGGAGTTCAAGCAAGGAGGATCACTTGAGGCCAGGAGTTTGAGATGAGCCTGGGCCTCATAGCAAAACCCTGTCTCTACAAAATAAAAAATATAATAGTAAAGTAAAATAAAACAAAATGAAATGAAATGAAAAGAAAAAAGTGAAATGAAGTAAAATAACATAAAATAAAACAAAATCAAATATAGTAAAAAAAAAAATAGCCAGACTGAGTGCGTCTTGACGGCCATCCAAACACTTTGGGAGGCTGAGGCAGGAGGATCACTTCAGGCCAGGAGTGTAAGACTCACCTGAGCCTTATAGCAAAACCCTGTCACAACAAAATAAAAAAATAAAATACGAGAGTAAAATAAAATAAAATAAAATATAAAATGAATTGAGATAAATTGAAATAAAATAGTATAAATTAACTAAAAATAAAATAAAACAATATAATCAAAATAAAATAAAGTAAAAGGAGCCAGACTTAGTGGTTCCTGCCTGGCATCCTAGCCCCATTTGAGGGCAAAGTGGGAGGTTCACTTGAGGTCAGGAATTTGGGCCTCATAGATAAAGCCTGTCTCTACCAAATAAATAGAAAAATAAAATAGTAAAATAAAATAAAATGAAGTGAAATAAAATAAAATAAAAAATAAATAAAGAGCCAGACTTAGTGGTTCCTACCTGGGATCCCAGGACTGTTGGAGGCATCCCACAATGAGGGAGGATTGCTTGAAGCCAGGAGGTTGACACTAGCCTTGGGCTCATGGGAAAGCCCTGTCTCTACACAATAAAAAGTTAAAATAGTAAAGTAAAATAAAATTATTAGCCAGACTAATGGTTGCAGGCTGACATCCCTGCACTTTGGGAGGCCAAGAAAGGATGATCACTTGAGGTCAGAAGTTTAAGACTAGCCTGGGGCTCATAGCAAAACCCTATCACTACAAAACTATAAAATAAAATACTAAATAAAAATAAAATAAAATATCAGTCAGGTTCAGGCGTCTCTGCGTGGCATCCCAGCACTTTGGGAGGCTGAGGCTGGAGGATCACTTGAGGCAGAGTTTGAGACTAACCTGGGTTTCAGAGCAAAACCCTGTCTCTACAAAGCAAAGTAGTTAAGTTAAATAAAATAAAATGCAATAAAATAAGAGTAAAATAAAATAAAATAATTAGGCATACTTAGGGATTCCAGCCTGGCATAACAGGACTTTGGGAAGCTAGCATGGGAGAATTGTCTGTACCAGGTATTTGAGACTAGACTGGGATTCAGAGCAAATCTCTGTCTCTACAAAATATTTTTTTAAATGGGACAATAAACAAAATAAAATAAAATAAAATAAAATAAATAATATAAAATGAAAGAAAATAATAGGCTAGACTTAGTGGTTTCTTCCTGGCATCCATCACTTTGGGATTCTGGCATGAAAGGATCACTTGTGGTCACAAGTTTAAGACTATTCTGGGCCTCATAGTAAATCCCTGTCACTACAAAATTAAAAAAAAAAATACTAAAGAAAATAAAACATAAAAAAATAGCCAGACTCAGGGATTCATGCGTGACATCACAGTACTTCGGGAGGCTGAGGCTGGAGGATCACTTGAGGCAAAGAGTTTGAGACTAGCCTGGGCCTCAGAGCAAAACCCTGTCTCTACAAAAAAAAGTAGTTAAGTAAAATAAAATAAAATAAAATATAAAATGAAATGAATGGAAAAGAAATAATATAAATGAACTAAAAATAAAATGAAAGAAAACAACAAAAAGCAATATAATCAAAATAAAATAAAATAAAAGGAGCTAGATTTACTGGTTCCTGCCTGGCATCCTAGCCCTATGTGAGGTCAAGGTGGAAGGTTTGCTTGACGTGAGGTGATGGGGACTAGCCTGGACCTCATAGGAAAACACTCTCTCTAAAAAATAAAAAGAATTAGTAAAGCAAAGTACAATCAAATTAAATACAATACAATACAACAAAATAAAATGAATGAAATGAAATAGCCAGACTTAGTGGTTCCTGCCTGGTATACCATACTTTGGGAAGCCTGGGTGGGAGGATGACTTGAGACCAGGTGTTTGAGACTAGCCTGGGACTCATAGCAAAACACTGTCTCTACAAAATTAAAAAATAAAATACTAAGTAAAAATAAAATATTGGACATGGCTCAGGGATTCTGTGCATGGTATCCCGGCACTTTAGGAGGCTGAGGCTGGAGGATTGCTTGAGGCAAAGAGTTTGAGAGTAGCCTGAGCCTCAGAGCAAAACCCTGTCTCTACAAAGTAAAAAAATAAAGTAAGATAAAACAAGGTAAAGTAAAGAAAAGTAAAATAATGAGAGATAAAGTAAAGTAAAATTAAATTAAATTAAGTTTAAGAAAATGAGCCAGTCTTTTAGTTTCTCCCTGGTATATGAGCACTGTAGGAGACCAAGGCAGGAGTATTGTTTGAGGTCAGGAGATTAAGAGTGGCTTGGGCCTCATAGCAAATCACTGTCTCTTCAAAATAAAAAATAAAGTAGTAAACCAAAGGAAAATACAATACAATAAAATAAAAAATAATGAAATAAAATATGAGCCAGTCTAACTGGTTCCTGCCTGGTATCTTAGCCCTGTGGGAGGACAAGGTGGGAGGGTAACTTGTGGCCAGGAGTTTGAGAGTAGCCTGAGCCTCATAGCAAAACACTATCTCTACAAAATAAAAAAATAAACTAGTAAAACAAAGTAAAATACAGTAAAATAATTAGGCAGATTAGTGGTTCCAGGCTGGCATCCCAGAACTTTGGGAAGCTGAGATAGGAGAATTGCTTGAGGCCAGGAGTGTAAGACTAGCCTGGGCCTCAAAGCAAAACCCTGTCACTACAAAATTAAAAAATAAAATACTAAAGAAAAATAAAATAAAATAAAATAAAACATTAGCCAGGCTCAGAAGTTCCTGCGTGGCATCCCAGCACTTTGGGAAACTGAGGCTGGAGGATCAGTTAAGGTAAAGAGTTTGAGACTAGCCTGGGCCTCAGAACAAAACCCTGTCTCTACAAAGTGAAAAAATAATGTAGTTAAGTAAAATAAAATAAAATAAAGCAAAGCAAAGCAAAACAAAACAAAACAAAATAAAATAAAATAAAAAGAACCAGTCTTTTAATTGTTGCCTGTCATACCAGCACGGTGGGAGACCAAGGTGGGAGGATCGCTTGAGGCCAGGAGTTTAAGAGTAACCTGGGGCTTATAGCAAAACACTGTCTCTACAAAATAAAAATAAAAAAAAAATAGTCAAGCAAAGTAAAATACAATACAATACAATAAAACATAAAACAAAATGAGCCAGACTTAGTGATTCCTGCCTGGCATCCTAGCCCTGTGGGATGCCAAAGTGGGAGGATCACTTGAGGTCAGGAGTTTGAAACTAGCCTGGGCTTCATCGCAAAACCCTCTCCCTACAAAATAAAAAAAAAGCAAAATACAATACAATACAATACAATAAAATGTGAAAAATGATGAAATGAATTAAAATAAAATAAAATAGACTTAGTGTTTCCTGCCTAGCATACCAGGAATTTGGTGAGCCAGTTTGGGAGGATTGCTTGAAGCCAGGTTTTTGAGACTAGCCAGGGGCTCATAGCAAAATCCTGTCTCTAACAAAATAAAAAATAGAATTGTAAAATAAAATACAATAAAAATATAAAATAAAATGAGCCAGACTTAATGGTTCCTGACTGGCATCTCAGAGCTGTGGGAGGCCAAGTTGGGAGGATCACTTGAGGCCAAGAGGTTGATATTAGCCTGACCTTCATGGCAAAACACTGTCTGTACAAAATAATAAAATAAAATAATAAAGCAAAGTAAAATAAAATAAAACAAAACAAAACAAAATAAAATGAACCAGACTTAGTGGTTCCTGCCTGGCATCCCAGCACGGTGGGAGGTCATGACATGAGGATTGCTTGAGGCAAGGGGATTGAGGCTAGTCTGGGCTTCTTAGCAAAACCCTGTCTCTACAAAATAAAATGGTAAAGTATAATAAAATAAATAAATAAATTAGCCAGACTTAGTCATTACTGACAGTCATCCCAGCACTTTGGGAGGCAGAGGTGGGTGTATTGCTTCAGGCCAGGAGTGTCAGACTAACCTGGACCTCATGGCAAAACACTGTCTCTACAAAATAAAAAAATAAAAATAATAAAGTAAAATAAAATAAAACAAAGTAAAATAAATTTAAATAAAATAATTAGAAAGACTTAGTGGTTCCTCATATTCATCCTAGTATTTTGGGAGGCCAAGGCAGGAGGATCACTTCAGGCCATGAGTGCGAGACTAACCTGGGGCTCATTGCAAAACCCTGTTGCTACAAAATAAAAATAAAAAATTATAAAGTAAAATAAAATAGCATAGAAAATAAAATAAATAAAATAAAATTATTAGCCAGA
Source organism: Carlito syrichta (assembly GCF_000164805.1). Lineage (NCBI taxonomy): Eukaryota > Metazoa > Chordata > Mammalia > Primates > Tarsiidae > Carlito > Carlito syrichta. The sequence continues at coordinate 307 of NW_007137793.1, read as the reverse complement.
CTTAGTAGTTCCTCTCTCTCATCCCAGCACTTTGGGAGGCCACGGTGGGAAGTTTGCTAGAGGCCAGGAGGTTGAGACTAGCAGGGCTTAATAGCAAAACACTGTCTCTACAAAATAAAAAAATAAATGAGTAAAGCAAAGTAAAATATAATAAAATATAAAGTAAAATGAACCAGACTTATTGCTTCCTTCTTGGCATCCCTGCCCTGTGGGAGGCCAAGGTGGAAAGATAACATGAGACCAGTAGTTTGAGACTTTCCTGAACCTCATAGCAAAACACACTCTCTACAAAATAAAAAAGTAGAAT
>NW_007137792.1:0-9931 GCF_000164805.1 Carlito syrichta | reverse complement strand
TAATATAATATAATATAATATAATATAATGTAATATAATATAATATAATATAATATTGCATAATATGCAAAATAAAATAAAATAATGTCACACTTAGTGGTTCTGGCCTGGCAGCCCAGGATTTTGGGAGGCTGAGGTGGAAGGGTCACTTCAGGCAAGTAGTGTGAGACTAGCTTGGGCCTCATGGTAAAACCCTGTCACTGAAAAATAAAAATAAATAATAATAATGTAAAATAAAATAAAACAATATGAAATGAAATAAAATGAAATGCAATAAAATAAAATAAAATAATTAGCCAGCCTTAGTGTTTCCTGACTGTCATCCAAGCACTATGAAAGGCTGAGGTGGGAGGATTGATTCAGGCCAGGAGTTTGAGACTTGCCTGAGCCTCATAACAAAACGTTGCCACTACAAAATAAAAAAATATATAGTATACTAAAATAAAGTAAATTAAAATAAAAAGTCAGACTTAGTGGTCCCTGCCTGGCATCCTAGCACTTTGGGAGTTCAAGCAAGGAGGATCACTTGAGGCCAGGAGTTTGAGATGAGCCTGGGCCTCATAGCAAAACCCTGTCTCTACAAAATAAAAAATATAATAGTAAAGTAAAATAAAACAAAATGAAATGAAATGAAAAGAAAAAAGTGAAATGAAGTAAAATAACATAAAATAAAACAAAATCAAATATAGTAAAAAAAAAAATAGCCAGACTGAGTGCGTCTTGACGGCCATCCAAACACTTTGGGAGGCTGAGGCAGGAGGATCACTTCAGGCCAGGAGTGTAAGACTCACCTGAGCCTTATAGCAAAACCCTGTCACAACAAAATAAAAAAATAAAATACGAGAGTAAAATAAAATAAAATAAAATATAAAATGAATTGAGATAAATTGAAATAAAATAGTATAAATTAACTAAAAATAAAATAAAACAATATAATCAAAATAAAATAAAGTAAAAGGAGCCAGACTTAGTGGTTCCTGCCTGGCATCCTAGCCCCATTTGAGGGCAAAGTGGGAGGTTCACTTGAGGTCAGGAATTTGGGCCTCATAGATAAAGCCTGTCTCTACCAAATAAATAGAAAAATAAAATAGTAAAATAAAATAAAATGAAGTGAAATAAAATAAAATAAAAAATAAATAAAGAGCCAGACTTAGTGGTTCCTACCTGGGATCCCAGGACTGTTGGAGGCATCCCACAATGAGGGAGGATTGCTTGAAGCCAGGAGGTTGACACTAGCCTTGGGCTCATGGGAAAGCCCTGTCTCTACACAATAAAAAGTTAAAATAGTAAAGTAAAATAAAATTATTAGCCAGACTAATGGTTGCAGGCTGACATCCCTGCACTTTGGGAGGCCAAGAAAGGATGATCACTTGAGGTCAGAAGTTTAAGACTAGCCTGGGGCTCATAGCAAAACCCTATCACTACAAAACTATAAAATAAAATACTAAATAAAAATAAAATAAAATATCAGTCAGGTTCAGGCGTCTCTGCGTGGCATCCCAGCACTTTGGGAGGCTGAGGCTGGAGGATCACTTGAGGCAGAGTTTGAGACTAACCTGGGTTTCAGAGCAAAACCCTGTCTCTACAAAGCAAAGTAGTTAAGTTAAATAAAATAAAATGCAATAAAATAAGAGTAAAATAAAATAAAATAATTAGGCATACTTAGGGATTCCAGCCTGGCATAACAGGACTTTGGGAAGCTAGCATGGGAGAATTGTCTGTACCAGGTATTTGAGACTAGACTGGGATTCAGAGCAAATCTCTGTCTCTACAAAATATTTTTTTAAATGGGACAATAAACAAAATAAAATAAAATAAAATAAAATAAATAATATAAAATGAAAGAAAATAATAGGCTAGACTTAGTGGTTTCTTCCTGGCATCCATCACTTTGGGATTCTGGCATGAAAGGATCACTTGTGGTCACAAGTTTAAGACTATTCTGGGCCTCATAGTAAATCCCTGTCACTACAAAATTAAAAAATAAAATACTAAAGAAAATAAAACATAAAAAAATAGCCAGACTCAGGGATTCATGCGTGACATCACAGTACTTCGGGAGGCTGAGGCTGGAGGATCACTTGAGGCAAAGAGTTTGAGACTAGCCTGGGCCTCAGAGCAAAACCCTGTCTCTACAAAAAAAAGTAGTTAAGTAAAATAAAATAAAATAAAATATAAAATGAAATGAATGGAAAAGAAATAATATAAATGAACTAAAAATAAAATGAAAGAAAACAACAAAAAGCAATATAATCAAAATAAAATAAAATAAAAGGAGCTAGATTTACTGGTTCCTGCCTGGCATCCTAGCCCTATGTGAGGTCAAGGTGGAAGGTTTGCTTGACGTGAGGTGATGGGGACTAGCCTGGACCTCATAGGAAAACACTCTCTCTAAAAAATAAAAAGAATTAGTAAAGCAAAGTACAATCAAATTAAATACAATACAATACAACAAAATAAAATGAATGAAATGAAATAGCCAGACTTAGTGGTTCCTGCCTGGTATACCATACTTTGGGAAGCCTGGGTGGGAGGATGACTTGAGACCAGGTGTTTGAGACTAGCCTGGGACTCATAGCAAAACACTGTCTCTACAAAATTAAAAAATAAAATACTAAGTAAAAATAAAATATTGGACATGGCTCAGGGATTCTGTGCATGGTATCCCGGCACTTTAGGAGGCTGAGGCTGGAGGATTGCTTGAGGCAAAGAGTTTGAGAGTAGCCTGAGCCTCAGAGCAAAACCCTGTCTCTACAAAGTAAAAAAATAAAGTAAGATAAAACAAGGTAAAGTAAAGAAAAGTAAAATAATGAGAGATAAAGTAAAGTAAAATTAAATTAAATTAAGTTTAAGAAAATGAGCCAGTCTTTTAGTTTCTCCCTGGTATATGAGCACTGTAGGAGACCAAGGCAGGAGTATTGTTTGAGGTCAGGAGATTAAGAGTGGCTTGGGCCTCATAGCAAATCACTGTCTCTTCAAAATAAAAAATAAAGTAGTAAACCAAAGGAAAATACAATACAATAAAATAAAAAATAATGAAATAAAATATGAGCCAGTCTAACTGGTTCCTGCCTGGTATCTTAGCCCTGTGGGAGGACAAGGTGGGAGGGTAACTTGTGGCCAGGAGTTTGAGAGTAGCCTGAGCCTCATAGCAAAACACTATCTCTACAAAATAAAAAAATAAACTAGTAAAACAAAGTAAAATACAGTAAAATAATTAGGCAGATTAGTGGTTCCAGGCTGGCATCCCAGAACTTTGGGAAGCTGAGATAGGAGAATTGCTTGAGGCCAGGAGTGTAAGACTAGCCTGGGCCTCAAAGCAAAACCCTGTCACTACAAAATTAAAAAATAAAATACTAAAGAAAATAAAATAAAATAAAATAAAACATTAGCCAGGCTCAGAAGTTCCTGCGTGGCATCCCAGCACTTTGGGAAACTGAGGCTGGAGGATCAGTTAAGGTAAAGAGTTTGAGACTAGCCTGGGCCTCAGAACAAAACCCTGTCTCTACAAAGTGAAAAAATAATGTAGTTAAGTAAAATAAAATAAAATAAAGCAAAGCAAAGCAAAACAAAACAAAACAAAATAAAATAAAATAAAAAGAACCAGTCTTTTAATTGTTGCCTGTCATACCAGCACGGTGGGAGACCAAGGTGGGAGGATCGCTTGAGGCCAGGAGTTTAAGAGTAACCTGGGGCTTATAGCAAAACACTGTCTCTACAAAATAAAAATAAAAAAAAAATAGTCAAGCAAAGTAAAATACAATACAATACAATAAAACATAAAACAAAATGAGCCAGACTTAGTGATTCCTGCCTGGCATCCTAGCCCTGTGGGATGCCAAAGTGGGAGGATCACTTGAGGTCAGGAGTTTGAAACTAGCCTGGGCTTCATCGCAAAACCCTCTCCCTACAAAATAAAAAAAAAAGCAAAATACAATACAATACAATACAATAAAATGTGAAAAATGATGAAATGAATTAAAATAAAATAAAATAGACTTAGTGTTTCCTGCCTAGCATACCAGGAATTTGGTGAGCCAGTTTGGGAGGATTGCTTGAAGCCAGGTTTTTGAGACTAGCCAGGGGCTCATAGCAAAATCCTGTCTCTAACAAAATAAAAAATAGAATTGTAAAATAAAATACAATAAAAATATAAAATAAAATGAGCCAGACTTAATGGTTCCTGACTGGCATCTCAGAGCTGTGGGAGGCCAAGTTGGGAGGATCACTTGAGGCCAAGAGTTTGATATTAGCCTGACCTTCATGGCAAAACACTGTCTGTACAAAATAATAAAATAAAATAATAAAGCAAAGTAAAATAAAATAAAACAAAACAAAACAAAATAAAATGAACCAGACTTAGTGGTTCCTGCCTGGCATCCCAGCACGGTGGGAGGTCATGACATGAGGATTGCTTGAGGCAAGGGGATTGAGGCTAGTCTGGGCTTCTTAGCAAAACCCTGTCTCTACAAAATAAAATGGTAAAGTATAATAAAATAAATAAATAAATTAGCCAGACTTAGTCATTACTGACAGTCATCCCAGCACTTTGGGAGGCAGAGGTGGGTGTATTGCTTCAGGCCAGGAGTGTCAGACTAACCTGGACCTCATGGCAAAACACTGTCTCTACAAAATAAAAAAATAAAAATAATAAAGTAAAATAAAATAAAACAAAGTAAAATAAATTTAAATAAAATAATTAGAAAGACTTAGTGGTTCCTCATATTCATCCTAGTATTTTGGGAGGCCAAGGCAGGAGGATCACTTCAGGCCATGAGTGCGAGACTAACCTGGGGCTCATTGCAAAACCCTGTTGCTACAAAATAAAAATAAAAAATTATAAAGTAAAATAAAATAGCATAGAAAATAAAATAAATAAAATAAAATTATTAGCCAGACTTAGTAGTTCCTCTCTCTCATCCCAGCACTTTGGGAGGCCACGGTGGGAAGTTTGCTAGAGGCCAGGAGGTTGAGACTAGCAGGGCTTAATAGCAAAACACTGTCTCTACAAAATAAAAAAATAAATGAGTAAAGCAAAGTAAAATATAATAAAATATAAAGTAAAATGAACCAGACTTATTGCTTCCTTCTTGGCATCCCTGCCCTGTGGGAGGCCAAGGTGGAAAGATAACATGAGACCAGTAGTTTGAGACTTTCCTGAACCTCATAGCAAAACACACTCTCTACAAAATAAAAAAGTAAAATAGTAAAGCAAAGTAAAATACAATGAAGTACAATACAATACAATCCAATACAATACAATACATCAAATTAAACAGCCAGACTTAGTGTATCCTGCCTGGCATGTCAGGATTTTGGGAAGCCAGGGCAGGAGGATCAGTTTAGGCCAGGTGTTTGAGACTAGCCTGGGACTCATAGCAAAACCCTGTCTCTACAAAATAAAAACAGAATAGTAAAATAAAATATAATACAATAACATAATATTATTAAATAAAATGAACCAGGCTTTTTCCTGCCTGGCATTGCAGCCATGTGGGAGTTCAAGGTGGGAGATTTGCTTGAAGCCAGGAGTTTGAGACTAGCTCTAGTTTGAGACTAGACAGGGGCTCATAGCAAAACTCTGTGTCTACAAAATAAAAAAAGTAAAGTAAAATAAAATAAGATAAAATAAAATAACGAGCCAGACTTAGAGGTTCCTGACTGTCATCCCAGCATTTTGGTAGGCAGAGTCGGGAGGCTCCTTGAGGCTAGGAGTTGGAGACCACCCTGGACCTCATAGCAAAACCCTGTCTCTACAAAATTAAAAAAAAATAGTAAAGTAAAATGAAATAATATTAAATAATTATCCAGACTTAGTGGTTCCTGCCTGCCTCTCAGCACTTTGGGACATTGAGGTGAAGGATTGCTTGAGGCCAGGGGTTTGAGACTTACCTGGGTCACAAAACAAAACCCTGTCTCTAAAAAATAAAAATATAAAACAGCAAACTAAACTAAACTAAACTAAAATAATTAGCCATACTTAGTGGTTCCCACCTCGTATCCCAGCACTTTGGGATGCCAAGGCAGGAAGATCATCTGAGTCCAGGAGTTTGAGATTAGCCTGGCCCTCATAGCAAAATCCTGTCTCTATAAAGTAAAAAATTAAATTAGTAGAGTAAAATATAATAAACCAAAATAAAGTAAAATAAAATGAAACAAAATACTTAGCTGGTCTCAGTGATTCTTGCCTGTCATCCCAACACTTTGGGGAGGGTGAGGTGGAAGGATAGTTTGAAGATAGGAGTTTGAGACTACCCTGTTCCTCATAGGAAAACCATGTCTCTAGAAAATAAAAAATAAATTAGTAAAGTAAAACAATTTTTTTTAAAAAACCCACAGTAATTAGCTTGATTTAGTGAGTCCTGTTTGCCATCCCAGCACTTTGGGAGGCTGAGGTTGGAGGATCACTTGAGGCCAAGAGTTTGAGACTAGCCTGGGCCTCATACCAAAACCCTAACTATAGAAAATAAAAAAAGAAATTAAAAAGTAAAATAAAATAAAAAAGATGAGATGAGATATGATAATTTTAGATAAGATGAAATAAAATAAAAGATAGTAAAATAAAATAAAATAATAAAATACTTAGATATTAGTGTTTCCTGACTGGCACCCTAGCACATTGGGAGACCAAGGTGGAAAGATTGCGTGAGTAAAGAGTTTGAGTGGGCCTCATAGCAAAACCCTGTCTCAACAAAAAAATAAAATAAAATAGTAAATAAAATAATTATACAGATTTAATGGTTTCTGACAGGCATTCCAGCATTTTGGGTGTTCGAAGCGGGAGGATCCTTGGAATCCAAGAGTTTGTGGGAAATCTGGGCCACATAGCAAAACCTTGTCTCTACAAAATAAAAATATAAAATAGTAGATTAAAATAAAATAAATAATTAGCCAGATTTAGTGGTTTCCTGCCTGTCATCCTAGCACTTTGAGAGGCCAAGGCTGGAGGATCACTTGAAACCAGGAGCTTGAGACTACCCTCAGCCTCATAGCAAAACCTTGACTTTACAAAGCAAAAACACAAAATAGTAAAGTAAGATAAAAGAAAAGAAAAAGGAAATAATTAGCCATTCTTGGTGGTTCCTGTCTGTCATCCTAGCACAGTGGAAGGTCAAGGTGGGAAGATCATTTGAAGCCAGGAGTATGAGACTATCCTGGGGCTAGTAGCAAATGACTAAAATAAAATAAAATAAAATAAAATAAAATAAAAAAAGAACTAGTAAAGTAAGATAAATTAAAATAAAAAATAAAAATTACTAGCCCAGACTTAGTGGTTCCTGACTGTCATCCCCAGTACTTTGAGGCAAGAGAATTGCTTGAAGCCAGGAGTTTGAGACTAGCTTGGGCCACATAGCAAAACACTGTCTACAAAAAACAGAATAGTAAAGTAAAATGAAATAAAATAAAATAATGTAATTAGCCAGTCTTAGTGGTTCCTGCCAGTAATCCAACTCTTTGGGAGACCATGGCTGGAGACTAGCTTGAGGCAAGGATACAGATACTACCTGGACCTCAGAGCAAAACTCTGTCTTGATAAAATAAAAAATAAGAGTAAATTTACATCAAATAATATAGTATAAAATAAAATAAATAATATAAAATACAATAAAACCATTAGCCAAACTAAGTGGTTCCTGCTTGACATCCCAGCACTTTTGGAGGCTGAGGTGGGAGGATTGCTTGAGACCAGGAATTGATTCAGGACAGGAGTTTGAGACTAGCCTGGGCCTACTAGCAAAACTGTGTAACTACAAAATAAAAAAATAAAATAGTGAAGCAAAATAAAATAAAATAAAATAATTATCCATACTTAGTGGTTCCTGCCTGGCATCCCAGCATTTTGGGAGGCCAAGGTGGGAGGATCTCTTGAGGCCAGGAGTTTGAGACCAGCCTGGGCCTCATAGCAAAACATTGCATACAAAATAATAAAAAAATAAAATAGTAAAATAAAATAAAATAAAATAATATAAAATAATTAGCCTGTCTCAGTGGTTCTTGCTTGTCATCCTAGCACTTTAGGAGGCCAAAATGGGAGGATCAATTGAGGCCAGGAGTTTGAGACTACCCAGGTCCTAATAGCAAAAACATGACTCTAAAAAATAAAAAATAAATTAGCAAAGTAAAACAAATTTTTTTTAAAACACCACAATAATTAGCTTAACTAGGTGGGTTCTGCCCATCATCCCAACAGTTTGGTAGGCCAAGGCAGAAGGATCACTTGATGCCAGGAGTTTGAGATTAGCCTGTGAATCATAGCCAAATGCTGTCTCTAAAAATTAAAAAAATAAAATAATAAAGTAAAATAAAATGAAATAAAATAAAATAAAACAAAATAAAATATTATACAAATAAAGTAAAATAAAATTATTACCCAGACTTAGTGGTTCCTGCCTGGCATCCCAAAAATTTGGTAGGCCAAGGTGGGAAGAGATCACTTGAGGCCAGGAGTTTGAGAATAACCTGGGTCTCATAGCAAAACTCTGTCTTTACAAAATAAAAAAAAGTAAAGTAAAATGAAATAAAAAATAAAATAAAATATTTAGCCAGACTTAGTGGCTCCTACCTGTCATACCAGCACTTTGAGAGGCTGAGGTGGGAAGATTGCTTGAGGCCAGGTACTTTAGACTATCCTGGGACTCATAGCAAAACCCTGTCATAAAAATAAAAAATAAATTAGTATAGTAAAATAAAATAAAATAAAATAAAAATATTAGCTAGATTTTGTAGTTCCTGCCTGCATCCCAGCACATTGGCGGGCTGAAAGGGAAGGATCTGTTGAGGCCTGGAGTTTGAGACTAGTCTGGGACTCATAGCAAAACCATGTCTCTACAAATAAAAAAATTAATATAGCAAAGTAAAATAAAATAAAATAAAATAATTAGCCAGACTCAGTGGTTCCTCCCTGGCATCTCAGCACTTTGGGAGGCCATAGAGGAAGTTTGCTTGAGGTCAGGAGATATAGACTAGACTGAGTTTCATAGCAAAACTCTGTCTCTACAAAAAAAAATAGAAAGGAAAATGAAATAAAATAAGACAAAGTAAAATGAAATAAAATAATTCGCATGACTTTGCGATTCCTGCCTTGCATCCCAGTATTTTGGCAGGCTGAAGGGGCAGTATTGCTTATGGGTTGGGGTTTAAACTAGTCTGAGCCTCATAGCAAAACCCTGTCTCTACAAGTAAAAAAAATTAATATAGTAAAATAAAATAAAATAATTAGCCAGACATAGTGGTTCCTCCCTGGCATCCCACGCAGCACTTTGGGAGGCAATGGTGGGAAGATCATTTGAGGTCAGGAGATGTATACTAGACTGGACTTCATAGAAAAACCCTGTATCTACAAAATAGAAAATAAACTAAAATGTAATATAAAATAAAATAAAGTAAAAGAAAATAAGTAGCCATACTTTGTGATTCCTTCCTGTCATCCCGGCAGTTTATGAGGCTGAGATGAGAGGATCACTTGAGGCCAGGAATTTGAGACTAATCTGGGCCTCATAGCAAGTCCTTGTCTCTACAAATAAAAAAAACTATATAGTAAAGTAAAATGTAATACAATACAATAAAACAAAACAGAACAAATAAAATAATTTGCTAGACTTAGTGGTTCCTGCCTGGCATTCTAGCATTGTGAGAGGCTGAGGTAGGAAGATTGCTTCAGGTCAGAAATTTGAGACTAACCTGGGCTTCATAGCAAAACCTGTCTCTAAAAAATAAAAAAAAAAGTAAAGTAAAATGAAATAAAATAATTAGTTAGTCTCAGTGGATCTTACCTGTCATCACAACACTTTTGGAGGCCAAAGTGGGAGGAATACTTGAGGCCAGAAATTTGAGACTACTGTTGTTCTCATAGCAAAACCCTGTATCTAGGAAATAAAAAATAAATTAGTAAACTAAAACAAAAAAATTAAAAACAAAACAAAATAATTAG
>NW_007137791.1:0-4130 GCF_000164805.1 Carlito syrichta | reverse complement strand
CTATCCATCAACCTATCTTCCTAGATATCTATCCTAGGGCTATCTGGCAGACCCTGACTAAGAGGCAGCCCAATTTGACTAAGACATATATACCTGAATATGCATAGAAAAAAATCCACAAGGCAGTTGCAAAAGGTTGTGTTTGAGGAAGGAGTTTTATTTTTCATTGAATACCTTATTTTACTGTTTGACATGTTTTCACTATGGCATGTATTGATTTTTTTCCTTAACAGCTTCCTTCCCCAAGAATTACACAGGGTAAGGTGATCATAACGGGATGATAAGAAAAAGAGGATTCCAGAAAGAATCACAATTAATGCAATGGCTGGGAGCTGCGATTTCTAGTTCTATCTAAAAACTGGTTTGGGAGAGATAAGCTAACTTCTTTTGCCACTCTTTCTGTACTGAAGAAATAGAAATAATAATAATACAAGATTGGCCAGGCTCAGTGGCTCAACCTGTAATCCCAGCACTTTGGGAGGCTGAGGTGAGTGGATTGTCTGAGCCCACAGGTTCGAGACCAGCCTGGGTAACATGGTGAAATCTCTACAATAAAATAAAAAACTAGCCGGGCATGGTAGCACGTGCCAGTAGTTTTGGATTCTTGGAAGGCTGAGGCAGAAGGATCGCTGGAGCCCAGCAGGTTGACACTTGAGTGGCTGTGAGTATGCCCCTGCACTCCAGCCTGGAAGACAGAGTGAGACTCTGACTCAATAATAATAATAATAATAATAATGTTGTTGTTATTGTTATTAATAATAATACAAGTTCATTTTAGTTTATAATTTTGAACACTGTATAGCATCTATTGTGACCATTTATTTAATAAGCATCTCAAGACATGCATAGTAGTTCACACCTATAATTCCAGCGCTTTGGAAGGCTGAGATGGGAGGACCACTTGAGCCCAGGAGTTTGAGACCAACCTAGGCAGCATAGCAAGACCTTGTCTTTACAAAAAAAATCATTAAAAAATTAGTTGGGTGTGGTGGCACAGGCCTGTAGTCCCAGCTACTCAGGAGGTTGAGGCAAGAGGATTACCTGAGCCCAGGAGGTCAAGGCAGTGGTGAGCTGTAATAGCACCACTGCACTCCAGCCTGGGTAACAGAGAGAAACTCCAGCTCAAAATAAATAAATAGGCCAGGTGCAGTGGCTCAAGTCTAAAACCCCACCACTTTGGGAGGCCAAGGTTAGGGAAATGCCTGAGCTCACAGGTTCGGGAACAGCCTGGACAACTTGGCGAGACCTCATCTCTATACTAAAAAAAAAAAAAAAAAATTTAACCAGGCATGGGAGTGCACACCTGTAGTTCCAGCTACTTGGAAGACTGTGGAAGGCTGTGAGATAGGAGGATCTCCTAAGCCCAGCAGATCAACTCTGGGGTAGCTGTGAGCATGTCACTGCACTCCAGTCTGGGCATCAAAGTCAGACTCTGACTCAAATAAATAAATATAAATAAATAAATAACTGTATCTCGTATATTTAAACACTTTCCAATGTATTGCCTTAGGTTTACCTAGCTAACAAAAATGGTAAGTGTGGACCTGCATCTGAAAGGGTCACTGTACTCCACATTAAAAAATATCTGAATTTCAAAGGTGACACAAACAAATGGAAAAAAATTCCATGCTCATGGACTGCAAGAATCAACATTGATAAGATGTCCGTCCTACCCAAGGCAATCTACAAATATGGCACAATACCCATTAAACTATCAGCAGCATTTTTATTAGACCTGGAAACAATAATACAGGAATTCATATGGAAACATAAATGACCATGAATAGCCAAAACAATCCTCAGCAAAAAAAAAAAAAAATAGTGGGAGGTGTCACACTCCCAGACCTTAAACTTTATTATAAAGCTACAAAAATCAAAATAGCCTGGTATTGGTGCAAGAACAGGCATATAGACCAATGGAACAGGATTCCAGGAGCAAAATCTCAATTTCTCAACAAAGTCACCTTTGACAAAGCCTCTACCACCACCCATTGGGGAAAGGAGAACCTATTCAGTAAATGGTGCTAGGAAAACTAGCTGACCACATGCAGAATATTAAAATAAGACCCCTATGTATCACCATACACAAAAATCAACTCTAAATGGATCAAAGACATAAACATAAAACCTCCAAACTATAAGAAACTTAGAGACTGCAGGAGATACCCTCATGGAAATTAGAACTGGCAACCCAGTCCTGATCAAAACCCCAAGTGCCCATTCCATAAGAGATAAGATAGACAAGTGGGACCTCATCAAACTGATAAGCTTCTGCAAAGCCAAACAAACCACCAAAAGAACATGTAGACAGCATACAGACTAGGAAAAAATATTTACCAACTGTATGTCTGATAAAGACCAAACATTTAGGATCTACAAGGAAGGCAAATGTGCTGAAAAGAAAAAAACAAACAGCCCCATTAAAAATTGGGCAAAAGATATGAATAGACACTTCTCAAAAGAAGACATAGCAGCCAACAGATACATGAAAGAATGTTCAACCTCACTAGTCATCAAAGCAATGCAAATTAAAATTACACTAAGATGTCACCTGACTTCAGACAGGATGGCCAACATCAATAACTCAAAAAACAATGGATAATGGTGAGGATGTGGGGAAAGGGAACACTACTTCACTGTTGGTGGGAGTGTAAACTAGTGTAGTCTCTATGGAAAACAGTGTGGTGATTCCTAGAAGATCTAAAAATCGACCTTCCATATGACCCCACAATGCCCCTACTGGAAATATACCCAGAGGAACTCAAATCACTCTTTGAGAAAGATAACTGCACAAGTATGTTTACTGCAGCATTGTTGACAATAGCGAAAGCATGGAACCAACCACACTGCCCATCAAAAGAGGAGTGGATAAAAAAAATCTGATACTTATACACAATGGAATATTATGCAGTCATGAAATAGGAGAAAATTGTGAACCTCACAGCAACTTGGGTGACCTTAGAGTCTATAATACTGAGTGATCTATTGCAGAAACAGAGAACTGAGTATTACATGTTCTCACTCATAAGCGGACCTTAAAGAATTATCATAATACTATAAGAAAAGAATTGGCAGTAGCAGGAAATTGCCAGGGATGGGGGGGCACACCTCATCAACAAGGACACCTGCATAATTAATATTTGTATACCTAACCCTGAATTGTACCCCACATCTTTTTTTAAAAATGTAAATAAATAAATAAATGACATTGGATTTTGAGCCTTGAAGCCATCATGCTGTAGGCCCAAACGTGAGTCACAGAAGCATAAATACTACACATCAGGGGTAGGAGCCAATAATCTCAAGAAATGTTTGCCTGATGTAACTAAGTCTAACAGCCTGATTTATGAGCCAATGTGCTTTGTATTGATTTTCTAAAGTCAAGAAATATTATTAAAAAACAACTACTAGCCGGGCTCAGTGGCTCAACCTGTAATCCCGTGCCTTGGGAGACTGAGGTGAGTGGATTGCCTGAGCCCATGGGTTCAAGACCCACCTGGGCAGCGAGACTTCATCTCTACAATAAATCAAAAAATCAGTCAGGCATGGTAGTGCATGCCTGTAATTCCGGCTACTTGGAAGGTTGAGGCAGAAGGATCGCCAGAGCCCAGCAGGTCGAGGCTGCAGTGACCAGGAGCGGCCACTGCATTCCAGTCTGGGTGACCAAGTGAGACTCCAACTCAAAAAAAACAAAAACTACTTAGCTGCTATTTGTAAATGTATGGTTCCCTAGTTCAAACTTTTGAACACAACCTCCATGAAATACCAAGCAAAATATTTATAATCACCCATTTTTCATTAAAGTATCACTCCTAGTCTTATTTTTTTATTTTGAGTTGGAGTCCCACTCTGTCACCCAGACTGGAGTGCAGTGGCTGCTCCTGGTCACCGCAGCCTAAACCTGCTGTGCTCCGGCGATCCTTCCCCCTCAGCCTTCCAAGTAGCCGAATTACAGGCGTGCGCTACCACGCTCAGTTAATTTTTTTGATTTATTGTAGAGATGAGGTCTTGCTGCCCAGGCGGGTTTCAAACCCACGGGCTCAGGCAAGCCCCTCACCTCAGCCTTCCAAAGGCGTGTGATTACAGGCTGAGCCACCGAGCCTGGCTCCTACTCTTATTTTATACAAGTC
>NW_007137790.1:0-975 GCF_000164805.1 Carlito syrichta | reverse complement strand
CACTCTCACCCCTCCTGTTTCAATATAGTATTGGAAAGTCCTGGCTCGAGCAATCAGAGAAGAGAAGGCAATCAGGGGTATTCAAAAGGAAAAGAGGAAGTCAAGTTCTCTGTCTTTGCAGATGATATGATTGTGCACCTTGAAAACCCAAGAGAATCTGTCAAACACCTCCTTACACTGATAAAGGACTTTGGCAAAGTCTCAGGATACAAAATAAATGTACAAAAGACAATCGCATTTCTCTACACCAATAATAAACAAACAGAAACCCAAATAAAAAACACAATTCCATTCACAATAGCCACAAAAAAATGTAATACCTATCCAGAGATGTTAAAAGAGATGTGAAAGACCAGAGATGTGAAACCAGAGATGTGAAAGACCTTTACAATAAAAATTACAAAACACTGCTCAAAGAAATCAAAGATGACACAAACAAGTGGAAAAATATCCCATGCTCATGGATTGGAAGAATCAACATTGTGAAGATGTCCATCTTACCTAAGGCAATCTACAAATTCAATGCAATATCCATCAAATTACCAGCAACTTTCTTCTCAGACGTAGAAAAGACAACACAGGAAGTCATATGGAAACACAAACATCCAAGAATAGCCAGAACAATCCTCAGCAAAAAAAAAAACAAACAAAAAAAACAAAGCAGGTGGTATCACATTATCAGACTTCAAACTTTAGTATAAAACTACAATCAACAAAACAGATTGGTATTGGTGTAGGAGCATGCATATAGATCAATGGAATAGAATTGAGATTCCAGAAGCAAAACCTCAATTTCTCAACCAACTCATCTTTGACAAGGCCTCCACCACCTACCACTGGGGACAGGAGAACCTATTCAGTAAATGGTGCTGGGAAAACTGGCTGACCACATGCAGAAGACTGAAACAGGAACCCTATCTATCCCCATGCACAAAGGTTAACTCCAATGTATCAGAGACCTAAATGTAAACCTCA
>NW_007137789.1:0-778 GCF_000164805.1 Carlito syrichta | reverse complement strand
CATCATTCTTAGAAAACTGAACCTTGAGATTCAGTGTACCTAAGTGCTATTCAGAAGGAAGAATGCATAATAAATCTTTAAAATTTTAGAAAATAAAAGTGTTATAATTTAATACAGGTTTTTTCATTTTAAGACTTTTGTGCATTTTCTTGGTGCACTCTGTATTTTCTGCTTGTTAATTTTGATTAAATGTTACAGATGTGAAATCCGTTGAGAAAAGTTTCCCATATATATATGAAGGAAATATAAAATCACATTCCCTTTATATTTTAACCCATTTTATATTTTTTAAAGAGTATTTCCATTGAATCCCCTAGTATTTCTCAACCTAAAACATAATGGTGTACTCTGCAACAAACTGTCCAATTAATCTGATTGTTTTAATCACCAAGAATTTAAAATCAGACACACAGAAGAAAGAGAATTTGGGTCCCAATATACTTAAACCAATATAACATGGAGCTTTACAAAGTAGTAAGTATTTGGGTTCCTCATCAGAATAAAAATTTAAATAATTGGAAATTCTGAAAAATTGATGATGATCTTAGCTAAAGCGATTTTCAAATCCTGTTAGAAAATGGCTCAAAGCTGTTACATAATTGTAAAAACAGCCAAAAGTTTCTAAACTAAAGAAAGTGGTAAAATAGTATGTGGTTCTGCTTTAACCAAGCTCCAAAAGGATTCGGTGACCATAATAATGACAGACTACCTCCTGGGAAACCCCCTCAGATCCTCTCCCAGTTTGGGAGTTTCTCTGTCCTCTCAATAAATGCTGAAT
>NW_007137788.1:0-733 GCF_000164805.1 Carlito syrichta | reverse complement strand
TCAGCTAGTCAGTTGGTTAGCCAACTGACTTAACTAGCTTGCTACCTAGCTAGCCAGCTGGCTAGCCAGCTGACTTAAGTAGCTGACTTAACTAGCTAGCTACATAGCCAGCTGACTTTAGTAGTTAGCTAACTAGCTAGCTGTGGAGCTAGCTAGCTGACTTAAATAGTTAGCTGCCAGCTAGCTAACTGTCTTAACCAGTTAGCCTACTAGTTAGCTTACTCATTATCTAATGTGCTAATTAGGTGACTTGTTATCTTACTTAACTCGTTAGCTAATGAGCTAGCTAGCTGATACAACCATGTGACTCAAATCGATAGATAGCTAGGTAGCTAGCTGACTCATCCAGCTGACTTAACTCGTTAACTAACTAGCTAGCTAGCCTACTCAGCCAACTAAATCAACCCGTTTTCTAACTTGCTAGTTAGCTGATTCAACTAGCTCACTTATTACGTTAGTTAACTAGCTAACTACCTGACTCAAGCTGCTAACTTAATTCGTTAGTTAACTAGCTAGCTAGCTGTCTTAAACAGCTGATGAATTTTGAAAACTGACTTAACTAGCTGAGTTAACTTGTGGACTTAACTAGTTAGCTAGCTAACTTAACTATGTGAATTAAATAGTTAGCTAACTATTTAATTCACTGAATGATTAGCTGGCTTAATTGATTAGCTAACAAGTCAGGAAGCAGATTTAAGTAGCTGACTTAAATATTTAGCTAACAAGTGAGCTA
>NW_007137787.1:0-720 GCF_000164805.1 Carlito syrichta | reverse complement strand
AGCTGACTCATCCAGCTGACTTAACTCGTTAACTAACTAGCTAGCTAGCTACTCAGCAAGCTAAATCAACCCGTTTTCTAACTTGCTAGTTAGCTGATTCAACTAGCTGACTTATTACCTTAGTTAACTAGCTAACTACCTGACTAAAGCTGCTAACTTGACTCGTTAGTTAACTAGCTAGCTAGCTGTCTTAAACAGCTGATGAATTTTGAAAACTGACTTAACTAGCTGAGTTAACTTGTGGACTTAACTAGTTAGCTAGCTAACTTAACTACGTGAATTAAATAGTTAGCTAACTATTTAATTCACTGAATAATTAGCTGGCTTAATTGATTAGCTAACTAGTCAGGAAGCAGATTTAAGTAGCTGACTTAAATATTTAGCTAACAAGTGAGCTAGTTGATTCACCTAGCTAACTTAGCTAGCTAACTGTTTACCCAGCTGATTTAGCTAATTGACTTAACTAGTTGGCTAACGAGATAGCTAGCTGATTTAACAAGTTGGTCAATGAGTTACCTAACTGTTTTAAATAGTTGGTAAACGAGATATCTAGCTGATTTAACTTATTGGTTAACGAGTTATCTATGTGACAACTTGTTGGCTGACAAGTTGGCTGACAAGTTAGCTGGTTTAATATGTTGGCTGACTACTCAACCAACATGTTTGCTGGCATAAAATGTTGGCCGAATAGTCGGCTGACTATTTACCTGGGTTAACTAG
>NW_007137786.1:0-954 GCF_000164805.1 Carlito syrichta | reverse complement strand
AATAGCCAGCCTGCTGTCTAACAAGCTGACAGATCTATCTAGCTTCCAGCCTAGCCAGCTGGATATGCAGCTGACTAACTTAGCTGATTTAACCAGCTAGCCAGTTTGCTAGCCAGCTGACTTAACACACTGACATCACTATCTAGCCAGGTAGCTGTCTAGCTGACTTAACCAACTAGCAACATATATTGCAAGTTGGCTAGCCAGCTCTCTTAACGAGCTGAATTAACCAGCTAGCCAACTGCCTAGCCAACTGACTTAACTAGCTCTCTGTCTATCTAGCTTTCTGGCTAGCCAGCTGAGTTAACTAGTTATTTACCTAGCTGGCCAGCTGACTTACATAGTTAACTAACTAGCTAGATACCTAGCTAGCCAGCTGACTTAAATTGTTATCTAACCAGTTAGCTACCTAGCTAACAAGCTGACTTCAATAGTTAGCAGCCTAGCTAGCTTGCTGACTTAATCAGCTAGCTAACTAGTAAGCTTACTCGTTATCTAATATGCTAGCTAACTGACTTAATCATCTGACTTAACTCGCTATCTAAAGAGCTAGCTAGTTGACTCAATCAGCTGACTTAGCTCGTTAGTTAACTATCTAGCTTGCCTACTCAACCAGCTGACACAACCCGTTTGCTAATTAGCTAGCTAGCTTACTCAACCAGCTGGCTTAACATGTTAGTTAACTAGCTAACAACCTCACTCAACCTGCTGACTTAACCCATTAGCTAACTAGCTAGCTAACTGTCTTAACGATCTGACTAAATTAGAAAAATGACTTAACTAGCTGACTTAGCTATCTGACTTACTACTTAGCTAGCTGACTTAACTGGCCAACTTAACAAGTTAGCTAACTGACTTAACTACCTGAATTAAATAGTTAGCTAACTATATAACTAGCTGATAACTAGCTGTTTTAATCATTATCGCACAGCTAGTTAGCAGATTTAAGTAGTT
>NW_007137785.1:0-793 GCF_000164805.1 Carlito syrichta | reverse complement strand
TTTTTTAGTGTAGTCTCACTCTGTCGCCAAGTCTGGAGTGCAGTGTCCGCTCCCAGCCACCGAAGACTCGACCTGTTTTGCTCCAGCGATCCTTTGGTCTCAGTCTTCCAATTAGCCTGAATGACAGTCATGCGCTAGAACGCCGGGTGACCCTTTGATTTACAGTAGAGTTGAGGACTCGCTGCCCAGGCGGGTCTCGAACCCGCAGGCTCAGGCAATCCACTAACCTCAGCCTCCAAAGGTGCGTGATTACAGGCTGAAGCACAGAGCCCGGCTCACATGACTTCTTTATTGTAATTTCCAGGTCTGAGAAGAATGAGGTTAACTTAATGGTTATTTCATTGAATCTGTAGATTGCCTAACAGGCTAATTTTTACATTAAAGAGGTAAGCAAAGTCAGGGAAACAAGCATGTCAAATTGTCATTTATGACATCTGCCTCAGAACTTTGATATCATACTGGTACGGACCTTGACTGCTGAGCAATCCTTAGGCTTCAAGGGCTTGTGTATAGTGCTCTGCCAAATATGGTAGACATGGTAGATTTCATTCCGAAGAAGTGAAGAAATCCATGTTTTCACACCTATCCAAAAACTTATCCAGGAATAAGTGATCATTTAAGAATCCACTAAACGAGGTAGCCTTTTTTTTTTGTAATGCAGCATTTATTGAGAGGACAGAGAAACTCCCAAACTCGGAGAGGATCTGAGGGGGTTTCCCAGGAGGTAGTCTGTTATTATTATGGTCACCGAATCCTTTATGGAGCTTGGTTAAAGCAGAACCACATACTATTT
>NW_007137784.1:0-714 GCF_000164805.1 Carlito syrichta | reverse complement strand
TCCAGCGATCCTTTGGTATCAGTCTTCCAATTAGCTTGAATGACAGTCATGTGCTAGAACGCCGGGTGACCCTTTGATTTACAGTAGAGTTGAGGACTCGCTGCCCAGGCGGGTCTCGAACCCGCAGGCTCAGGCAATCCACTAACCTCAGCCTCCAAAGGTGCGTGATTACAGGCTGAAGCACAGAGCCCGGCTCACATGACTTCTTTATTGTAATTTCCAGGTCTGAGAAGAATGAGGTTAACTTAATGGCTATTTCATTGAATGTGTAGATTGCCTAACAGGCTAATTTTTACATTAAAGAGGTAAGCAAAGTCAGGGAAACAAGCATGTCAAATTGTCATTTATGACATCTGCCTCAGAACTTTGATATCATACTGGTACGGACCTTGACTGCTGAGCAATCCTTAGGCTTCAAGGGTTTGTGTATAGTGCTCTGCCAAATATGGTAGACATGGTAGATTTCATTCCGAAGAAGTGAAGAAATCCATGTTTTCACACCTATCCAAAAACTTATCCAGGAATAAGTGATCATTTAAGAATCCACTAAACGAGGTAGCCTTTTTTTTTTGTAATGCAGCATTTATTGAGAGGACAGAGAAACTCCCAAACTCGGAGAGGATCTGAGGGGGTTTCCCAGGAGGTAGTCTGTTATTATTATGGTCACCGAATCCTTTTGGAGCTTGGTTAAAGCAGAACCACATACTATTTTAC
>NW_007137783.1:0-873 GCF_000164805.1 Carlito syrichta | reverse complement strand
TTATTGTATGATTGCTTACTATGCAGCAAAGCCAACTAATACAGAAGGCTGTTATACCTCTGCTGAAGTATTCCCATTAAGTTTGACATCTTTGACAGATGACACTGGGAAAAGGATGTAATAGTCAGGTGCAGGTCAGTCCCTTCTTATCCTTATTTCAGACCTTGATGAGCTCAGCTGGAATCTATTTTCATTCCTCAATCTAAGGTAAGCAAAACTGAGCAAGAGTCTAGGTCATGTCTAGAGGTCTCAGAATTTTAGCCTGTCTTTAACATGGTATGGAAGCCAGTCACAAGTCTTTTAGCTGATGCTTTAAAAGATTTCCCCCAATGAAGAGCTCCAAGATATGTAGAAAGAGAGTGGACAAGTCTCCTTGGAGCCAAGCCAATGCCTTTCAATTTAGCTTCGCCAATAAAGCTCATTATCGGCTCCTACTCAACTCCAAAATGTCTGTATCTTAATTGATACATAATCTGAGGAGATCATGACTGTCTCCTCAGAAACCTTTTAAGAGTAAGCAGTAACATGCAAATGATATAAACAATCTAAGAATTTAACCCTGCTAACAATTTGGCTGAGTTGAAATGACCAAACTATCCACACAGTCATAAAAAATGTGATTTCACAGAATGATTAGTGTTACACTTCATATTGTTAAAATGCAAACAAAGTGTTTCATTGTCACTTTTCTTGAAATCATCAAGCTAAGTAACACCAGTGGCCCACTTATTCCATAAAAACATGCAGAGTCCACGAATTTGTCACTGAGAACCCAGAAATTGCCCTTGCTCTCAGGTGTTTGGCTTTTCATTCAATTCCCTATGCAGCTAATATTCTTTCATTGAATCTTTCCACAGTCAGTTTTTGTTTTTT
>NW_007137782.1:0-730 GCF_000164805.1 Carlito syrichta | reverse complement strand
TCCATAGTATGGGCCTCTCTAGTTTAACATGCTTGCTAGGGAATAACATGGCATTTTAAATGTGTGGGTGATAGAATGAATCAGATAGGTTCCTGAAGCATATAGAAACTTAGGGTTTTGTGTCTTGCATTTTGTTTATGCTTGTTTATGGTTAGATGTAATGTTTTCTATGGTTGTTGCTGCTTTCTGACATGACTGACTCAGAATGTCACAATACATATTAATAGTGGCTAGATCATGTAGCATCTAATGTAAAATTTCATTAGGTTTATATTAGAAAACAGACACACACACACAAAAAAAAACAAAACAAAACAGAGTGGAAAGAAACGTGAAGAATGACTTCAGTTTTCTGAAGTTCAAGGTTTTAATATTTTTTTTTTAAGAAATGGCATTTTTTTTAGTTCGCTTAGACAGATTGTCTCAGAATACACAACTAAATTCTTGGATACAATATTTTTAAGTCCTAATGTTGATATTTCACATTTTCCAGGAAATCATATAACACAAATACATGTAACTATCATATTGAAGACTTACTTTTCTCTGAGAAATATCTTCAGATACTTGCATAGCAACATATTCATTGGCCATGTTGTTGTGTATTTGAAAAGAATGATCACTGCACACTGTATTGTTTCTCCTAACAAAGCATTATATACATCAAAGATATGCGTAAGATATTTTTAAGCTTTTGCATTTTAATAATGATAGCTAATATTTATGATGC
>NW_007137781.1:0-773 GCF_000164805.1 Carlito syrichta | reverse complement strand
CTTTTTTTTTAAATTCAGAAGCACTCCCCTTTCTCTTCTGCCCTCTCCTTCCTAGCCCTCCCTCCTATATACCTGGCCAACTTGCCAAGGGTCAGTTCAACAAGCATTCTGGAATATATGGAAGCTCCCAGAATCCTCTCATTAACATAATTAGAGAAACAATCATAAGAAAAGCAAGCCCTCAAATACCGTATCTGCAATAACACTAGATCACAAATATGTCCACAAACTCCAGAATACGATTGGGTGGGGCCAAATTAGGAGAAACTATAAGGCCTATCAGGTATCAAAACTGTGTGTGAGAAATCAGAGGAAAGTCAAAGAGACTAGTGATAATCCTAGGAGCTGGAAACACCAAACTCACTCTCAGGTACTCACTGGATAACAAGTTCTTGCTGGAAAACGGGAGAGGATTTTGGAAGTCCCAATCTGAGAATGAGTGCAAGTGGCTCAAAGTATGATCTGATGGTTCTGGAGAGTCCTGGAGCCTGGAGCCTATAAACTCAAAAGTGACAGACAAATCAACCCGTATGTTACAAAGCTTAGTCCTAAGGAGAAACTGCTGGAATGATAACCTGCAGAAAGCAGGATAGGGACTTTACAGTAAAGAAAAAAACAAAGTTAAAAAAAAAAACCCTGAGATGAGTAGCACAGGAGGGAAATCTACGAGGCAGCTATTCTAGTCCACTGTTTTTTCTAAAGGTACAGAAAAAGCATTTCACTTAGTATAAATAACAACAAAAAATCATTACAGAATTCTTCATTAAAAATTT
>NW_007137780.1:0-1011 GCF_000164805.1 Carlito syrichta | reverse complement strand
TAGTGAGACATTGTTTCTACAAAAAAATAAAAATAAAAATAAATTAGCCCAGTATGAAGAGGTACACTTGCAGTCCTAGCTACTCAGGAAGCTGAGGGAGGAGAATTGCCTGATTCCGGGAGGTCAAGGCTGCAGTTAACCGTGACCATGCTACTGCACTCCAACCTGGGTGACAGACTGAGATCCCAACTAAAAATAAAATAATAATAACAATAATAATAATTAAAAATAATTTCTAACATAAAAAATACAAAAATTAATAAAAACAACAGAATATACTTAAATGAAATCGAATATGAAAAAGAAATTTTATAGATAACAGAATTTTAAAAGATTATGAAAAAAGCACTCAAGACTAAGTGATCAATATAGAAGAAAAGCAAAGAAGAGCCAACATAAATACTAATAGATATAAATATACACTGAAAAAGAAAACCAAAGCAATGGATAGAATAATTACAAAATCCATAATTCAGGAACACTTTTCTAAAATAATTTTAAAAACTTTAAATATTGAAATGTCATACAATATACCTGGAAAGTCCATTTACACTGCCAATGTATAACATATTTTACAAAAAATTAGACTAAAATATGTGTGTGTGTGTGTGTGTGTGTGTCTATGGCATTCAGACAACAAGACCAAGTTATTTAAAAATGAAAGAGAATCAGATTATCATCAGACTATTTAGCAATAAATCTGCATGAAAGGACATAATAATGTATCATATTTAAGTTAATCAAGGAAAAAACCATGAGGAAGAATACTGACTGAACTTTTGCGCATAAAAGCATAAAGTTATATTATAAACATGCAGGTACTCAAGGAATATCATTTCCCTAAACTCTTCCTGAAGAATCTTTGAGAGAATGAGCTTCACACAATGAAAATGACTTGAGAGACTTTAACATAGCAACAGGAGGTAGCATTATGATTTTTTTTTTCCTATAGAACTAAGGCTGATTGTGAGAATAAGATAGCTGGTGGGGAGGAGGGCACATCTTATCAAC
>NW_007137779.1:0-869 GCF_000164805.1 Carlito syrichta | reverse complement strand
TAAATATAAATATATATATATTTTTTACATAAACACAAAACAAGAAAAGTTTATAAAATACAGTCTCTAAACATCAAAAAAGGTATAAAAATGATCCCACTGTATAAACAGAAATGAGCACAGAAACTGGTTCAATTGACTTAAAACATTTAATTATTCATCCCTAGTGGGATATGTCCTAAAAATTAAAAGTAAAACAAAAGCAAGCTAACAAATAACACAAGTATTAGACTGTGTGAGGAATCCTATAGTTAGTGGACATGTTAGTATTGTTATTCTAGGATTGTAGTGTGACTATTAAGAGATAAACAAATGAGAATTATGATGGTGTTATTAAAAGCAGGAATTTGCTTACAGTGAGAGAAGGGAGATACTATTGTAACAAAGATAAGGTTAAGTAGTCTTGAGTTGTATTTGAATTGAAAGTCATGATTCGTTTTTCTTTTAAAAATATGTTTTCTGAGCCCGTGGGTTCGAGACCCACCTGGGCAACTTGGCAAGACCTCATCTCTATAATAAATGAAAAATTAGACAGCATGGTAGTGCACACCAGTAGTTCTGGCTACTTGGAGGCTGAGGCAGAAGGATCGCTGGAGCCCAGGAGGTCAAGGCTGCGATGGCCAGGAGCAGCCACTACACTCCAGTCTGGGCGACAGAGGGAGACTCCAACTCAAAAATAAATAAATAAATAGCCGGGCTCGGTGGCTCAGCCTGTAATCCCGCGCCTTTGGGAGGCTGAGGTGAGTGGATTTCCTGAGCCCGCAGGTTCGAGACCTGCCTGGGCAGCGAGACCTCATCTCTACAATAAAGCAAAAAATCAGCCGGGCATGGTAGCGCATGACTGTAATTCTGGCTAATTGAAAAGCTGA
>NW_007137778.1:0-402 GCF_000164805.1 Carlito syrichta | reverse complement strand
CTGCTCATTTTACTGGTTTCTGTTAGAGACAAGGTCTTGCTAAGGTCCCTGGGCTGGTTTTGTACCTGGGGGCTCAGGCCATCCTCTCACCTCAGCCTCTGAAAGTGCCGGGTTGACAGATGGGAGCCCCCACCTCCACCCTTCACACCACTCTCAGGGCCCCACCATAAGGCCTGCCCTTCAGAAAACCTGAGACCCTGGGGTGGCCAGTGGGACTCACCCATCGAGCTCACCAAGAGGGATTGCCTGGTGCAGAAGTATGACTTCACTAGGGGGCTCACCCCTCTGCTAGACTCATTCTCTAGGGTGCAGCCACTTGCTCCTCCCAGGGGCCACCTCAGGGACAGAGAGTGTGTGACTCTCAAATGTCAGGGGGGACCAATGGGGCTACTCACATCTGTC
>NW_007137777.1:0-2601 GCF_000164805.1 Carlito syrichta | reverse complement strand
CATCCTGCAGAGTGAAGGAGGAAGCTGGGTAATGGGAATCGTCATATACAGGAAACTACACGTAATATTGCTAAGGAAGTATGAGGAATCTTGGTTACATGAGTCCTCAATCCCAAAAACTACAGGTCATTTTCCTAAAAGGTAACCATGAATCAGGTTTTTGAAGTCGGAATCTGGGTATTGGGATTCCTCACATACAGGAAACTTCACATCCAAAAGCTAAGGAAGAATAAGGAATCTGTGTTACTCGTGTCCTCCATCCCCAAAAAAACTTTAAGACAGCCTGCTATGGGCTAAATGCGATTCAGCGTGCTTTAAGCATGAATCTGGGGTAGTGGAGTCCTAATGTACAGGCAACTACATGATCTTTTGCTAACCAAGAATAAGGAATCTGGGTTACACAAGTCCTCATTCCTAAAAATCTATAGGGCATCTTGGAATGGGCTAAAAAAAATCAGTTTCAAAGCAGGATCTATGTAATGAGAGTCCTAATATACAGGAAAATACACGGTCCCTTGCCAAGGAAGAAAAAGAATCAGGGTTATAGCTTTCCTCAGTCCTTAAAATCAACAGGCCATCTGCTGTGGGCTAAACAAGAATCAGAATTTAGAAGATGCAACATAGGTAATACCAGTCCTCATATACAGAATCTACACGACCTCTTGCTTAGGAGAAATAAGAAACCTGTTTTACACGGTTCCTCCATCACAATATCTACATGACATCTTGCTAAGGGCTAAACAAGAATCAGGGTTTCCAATCAGGATTCTAGGGAAAGGGATTTCTCATATACAGGACACTAAACGGCCCCTCACTAAGGACGAAAGAGGAATATGTGATACACTAGTTGCCAACGCGAAAAATTCTCAGGGTGTCTTGCTAAGGGATAAATAAGAATCAGGGCTTCGAGCTCGTCTCTTGTTTTGGAGCTATTTGGCTTGTGGGTATTATGAATCAGTCATTTCAGGACTCCTGGAACATTCTGGTCCTCTTGAGAGTTGTAAACGGGTATTTGGTAATACAAGTCCCTTAGGTTCCTCAAGACAACTAAGGCTAGATTTCCAGAACAAAAGTATCTTCTTGCCATATTTGTATGTAAATCTGGTCTTAAGATAAACTTGGTAATCCTTAAATTTCCGTTTGTTCATTTATTTGGAGAGGGGCCGAGGTTTTTGCACTAGCCAAATATTAGGACGAATTATTAAAATGTAACCAGGAATCAAGGATTCCACGTCCCTAGGAAACATCTGGGCATTTGCATTTTTTGTATACAGAGTTTTGGAATCCACATAGACAGGGAAAGTCAGGGCATCTTGCTGAGAATGGGAAGGGAATCCGGGTCTTGCAGTTCTCAATCGCCTAAATCCACAAGGTCTCTTTATAAGGTTTCACAGCAATCTGGGATTCTTTGTCACCACATTTTTATGGTGTCTTTTGAAAAGGGAACAAAGAATCTTGGGTTCCAATTACAGACGAATTTCATGGCAATATTTCTCTTGATATCCAGGTAACTGGAATTCTAGGTCACCAGGAAATGTCTCGGCGTTTACTGAGAATGAAACAGGAATTTCAGTAATCGGAGTCCTCATACACAGAACACTACGCAACCTGTTCCTACGGAAGAATACGAAATCTTGGTTACACGAGTCCTCCATCCCAAAAAAATACAGAGCTTCTTGCTAAGAGATAACCACCAATCAGCGTTTGGGAGTAGGAATCTGGATGATGGGAGTCCTCATATACAGGAAACTGCATTGTCTATTGCTAAGGAAGAATAAGGAATCTGGTTTACACAAGTCTTAAATCCCCCAAAAAACTTCAGTGTGTCTTGCTAAGGGCTAAACACGAATTTGAGTTTTTGAAGCATAATCTAGGGAAATGAAATCCTCATATACAGGCAACTGCACGGACTTTCCCTGGGAAGAATAAGTAATCTGGGTGACATATGTTATCAATCCCCAAAAAAACTACACGGCGTCTTCATAAGGTCCAAACAAGCATCAGGGTTTCGATGCATGTGTCAGGGAAATGGAGTAATCATACACAGGAAACTGAACGGCTGTTGCTAAAAATAAGGAATCTGGGTTATATGAGTCCTCAGTCCTGAAAATCTACAGGGCATCTTGCTGACGGCTAAAGAAGAATCAAGGATTCGAGGCATGAATGTGGGTAATAGCAGTCCTCATATACAGTAAACTACACTGTCCTCTTGCCAAAAAAAAGAAGAAATTTGTTTTTCCACAGTTCTTCTTTTAAAAATCTACATGGCATCTTACTAAGGGTTAAACAAGAATCAGGGTTTCCAAACAGGAATGTAGGGAAGGAGAGTCCTCATATACAGGACACTACACAGTCTCTAACTAAGGAAGATTAAAGAATGTTTTTTGAACAAGTCCTCAATCCAAAAAATTCCCAGTGTGTCTGCTATGAAACAAAAAAGCAACAGGGCTTCAAGATACCCAAATGTTTTGGAGCAATTTAACATGTGGATATTACGAATCAGTCATTTCAGGACACCAGCAACATGTGGTCCTCTTGAAAGTTGTAAATGGGTATCGGGGATTCCAAGTCCGTTAAATTTTGAGAGGGGTCAAGGGTTTG
>NW_007137776.1:0-1291 GCF_000164805.1 Carlito syrichta | reverse complement strand
GATCAATAGGAATCCAAAACAAAGTT
Organism: Carlito syrichta; assembly: GCF_000164805.1. Classification (NCBI taxonomy): domain Eukaryota; kingdom Metazoa; phylum Chordata; class Mammalia; order Primates; family Tarsiidae; genus Carlito; species Carlito syrichta. Next base: position 1,265 of record NW_007137776.1, on the reverse strand, counting down.
GATCTAATCAACAAGGATCAGTAGAGAAGTTATGAAGATTCTCTTTCTTTGAAACTGGTAAAGGCAAGGAAATAACACTTGCAAACAATGGAGGCCTTTAATTCACAGGCTCCGACACTGAAAACCATTGTGAAGTGGAATTTTGGGGGTTTCAGGTTTTAATTTGAGCTGTACAAGCAGGTGCAGTGATGGAGGAAGAACTTCTGTGATTATACTGTTGCCACTCCTGGCAAATGAAATTCACCAATAATCCAGCTTTATGTGTTTGATCATAGAGACTGTCAGTGCTGACCTGTTTACTGGCATTCACTCCCTAGGTACTTCTCTTACCTTGGGACTTGGGATCCTGAGAGGGAGAAAAGAAAACAAGCAAAGGCAAGTTCAGCGTCAGATCTGAAAAACAAAAATCCAGCAAAAGAAATTCCAGCCGTGAAACAATGTGGCCAGGAACATTCTAGGAGCAAGTAGGGGTAGAAAATGCCTCTTTCTAAAGCAAAAGGCTCTGACTTCATCCCTGGTGGCCACCCAGGTGACCTGGCCCTCAGAGCAGTGTCCCTGCCCCCCCCAGTCCAGCCTCTGCAGTGGACCCTGAAGGTTGCTCCAGTTTTTTTTAACAGCTCTCCTGTTGTGAGTAGGAAAACACACAGATGCTTCCACTTCTCTTTGTTTCATTTTTCATCTTGGGCAAAGTTTGGAGACAATAGCATCAGGAGAAAAATTTCATCATAGCAATAGAGATAGTCAGGGTATCCATTTATTTTGGCCCATCGGTGCTCAGGCACATCACACAGATGCTTCATGAGAGTCTTTGAGTTCAGCGAGTGAGTGTTTGGGGAAGGAGGTGAGGATGGTGCAAGGTGGGAGAAGTTCCCATGGCACATTCACCCTTGTGTTGGCCATGCTGACCTCCCTGAACATTAAATCAGATCCCTTGAAATGAATGTCCCTTATGTTTTTCCTGCTTAGGTCATACAAATATTCTTCACCTCAGTCTTACACATGATATATTTTCTCGTTCTCACTCCGAGAAGTAACAAATAATAGTAGAGGCACAACTCCTGCATTATTTCCTACATGAATGGACTCATGAGAAGCTCCTTGTTGCAATATTCTACTGCCCATGAGCAGTTTAATAAGGTGGTAAGACATGGATACTCTCTCTTACGCTTCTGTAAAAAATATGAGTAGGGAAAATGAATAAAGAACACCCTCTCGAATAAATGGTGCTGGAAAGACAAGACAGTCATATACAGAAGGATGAAACT
>NW_007137775.1:0-808 GCF_000164805.1 Carlito syrichta | reverse complement strand
AAAAGCAATGTTTAAATCCTGTAGGAAAATTGCTAAAAGGTTGTTGAACAATACTCAAAACATCCAAAAGTTTCTAAACTAAAGAAAGTGCTAAAATATTCTTTGGTTGTGCTACAACGAAGCCTCAACACGGCTCCGTGATCATAAAAATAAAATACTACCTCTTGGGTAACCCCTACATGTCCCCTCCCAGTTTGGAATATTCTCGGTTCTTTCAATAAATACTGCTTTAAAAAAAAAGACTACCACGTTTAGAAGATTCTTGAATGATCACTTTTGCCTTGAGAAATTTTTTGGTAGGTGTGAACACATGGTTCCCTTCACTTCTTCAGAATGAAATCATCCATGTCTACCGCATTTGGCAGAGCACTGTACACAAGTGCTTGATGCCTAAAGATTGCTCAGTAGTCAAGGACCCTCCCATTTTGATGTCAAAGTTCTGAGGCTGATGTCATAAATGACAATTTGACATGCTTGTTTCCATGACTTTACTTACCTCTTCTAATGTAAAAATTAACCTTTTAGTCAATCTACGGATTCAATGAAATAACCATTAAGTTAACATAATTCCTCTCAGACCTAGAAATTGCAATTAAGAATTCATAACAAACCATAAACATTCACCAATAGCCAAAAGAATCTATGACAAGAAACAAAGCAGGAGCTATTGCAGTTCCAGAATAGAAACTTTACTATATGTTTACAGTAATAACCACAGCCTGGTATTGGTACAAGAATAGATCCATAGACCAATGAATCAGGACTGAGAATGGAATCCTCAAAGTCGCAACTACTCATCTATGAAAAA
>NW_007137774.1:0-894 GCF_000164805.1 Carlito syrichta | reverse complement strand
GCATGCCTGTAATTCCGGCTACTTGTAAGACTGAGGCACAAGGATCTCTGGAGCCCAGCAGGTTGAGGCTGCGGTAGCCAGAAGTGGGCACTGCACTCTAGTCTGGGTGACAGAGTGAGACTCTAACTCAAAAAAAAAAAAAAGAATGACACAACAAATGAACAAAAAAGCGCAGAACCTCAGGCTAAATTCATGTATTCTGAATCAGAATTTGCATTTTAACAAGATAATCAATTCATTGTTGTACAAACTAAAACTTGAGAATCTTCTGACTTACCAGAAGCAGTATATGTAACGTGTTCTGTGTGATATAAACAGTAATTTTAAATGTATGTGCCTGTGTTGGTGTACATTTTATGCTGTTTCACTCACAAAAATAGAGAGTCTACACTGGCTGAGTGGACTTTATTTCATCCTTTATTATGCATTAGAGTATATTTCTGTGTTATCAATTTTTTTATTGCATAATAATAGTTGTCAGCCGGGCTCGGAGGCTCAGCCTGTAATCCCGTGCTTTTGGGAGGCTGAGGTGAGTGGATTGCCTGAGCCCGCGGGTTCGAGACCTGCCTGGACAGGCGAGACCTCATCTCTACAATAAATCAAAAAATTAGCTGGGCGTGGTAGCACGTGCCTGTAATTCTGGCTACTTGGAAAGCTGAGGAGGAAGGATCGCCGGAGCCCAGCAGGTCGAGGCTGCGGTGGCTGGGAGCGGCCACTACACTCCAGTCTGGGCGATAGAGTGAGACTCCAACTCAAAATAATAATAATAATAATAATAAAGTTGTCTTGTCAACTGGACCCTGTTTTCACTCTTGCTTTACCTAGAGACCATGGTGACTTGGTAAATATGTGTTTTTGTTGTTTTCAGGGGTTGTTGTCATCAAGGATGTGGCC
>NW_007137773.1:0-790 GCF_000164805.1 Carlito syrichta | reverse complement strand
CTGGGGGCAGGGACACTGCTCTGAGGGCCAGGTCACCTGGGTGGCCACCAGGGATGAAGTCAGAGCCTTTTGCTTTTGAAAGAGGCATTTTCCACCCCTACTTGCTCCTAGAATGTTCCTGGCCACATTGTTTCACGGCTGGAATTTCTTTTGCTGGATTTTTGTTTTTCAGATCTGACGCTGAACTTGCCTTTGCTTGTTTTCTTTTCTCCCTCTCAGGATCCCAAGTCCCAAGGTAAGAGAAGTACCTAGGGAGTGAATGCCAGTAAACAGGTCAGCACTGACAGAGTCTCTATGATAAAATGCATAAAGTAGGATTAATGGTGAATTTCATTTGCCAGGAGTGGCAACAGTATAATCATAGAAGTTCTTCCTCCATCACTGCACCTGCTTGTACAGCTCAAATTAAAACCTGAAACCCCCAAAACTCCACTTCGCAATGACTTTCAGTGTTGGAGCCTGTGAATTAAAGGCCTCCATTGTTTGCAAGGGTTATTTCCTTGCCTTTATCAGTTTCAAAGAAAGAGAATCTTCACTAACTTTTCTACTGATCCTTGTTAATCAGATCAACTTTATTTTGGATTCCTATTGAATCAAAAACAAACAGATTCATTTTAATCACTCTCATGTGTAACTTTGTTTCAGTTCAGGATTCTCATTGTGCTTCCATTTCCTTGTTATAAAGACTATTAGGCAGTTGGGGGAAATACAGAAATTACCCTAAATTCTATTCACTAATATCAAAACTTTCAGACAAATTTTCTCAATTGTAAAATACTTTGGAACACCA
>NW_007137772.1:0-692 GCF_000164805.1 Carlito syrichta | reverse complement strand
TGCACAACTAGGGCCATTCTCTCAGCATGGGCCTCCTCAACTGCTGCAAATCACAGTCTTACCATTTGGTTGATCCTGGTGTTCCAGCCTGGTCTTGAAATCTATGCCGGAGGGTATCCTTCCACCGAGGCCTGCACTCACCCAAGGTTTTCTGGATTTTGCTGGGGTCGAGGTGGGGTCTTGCTATGGTGTCCAGCCTGTTCTCGTGTTCCTGGACACCGGTTGTTTTCCTGTTTCAGACTTCCTGAGTACCAAGGATACATGCAGGAATGGTCTGCCCATCTCTGCCCCCCTGAACATTTGAGAGTCTTGCCCTCCCTTTCCCCAAGGCAGCCCCTCAGAGATGCTAGCAGGTCCACCCTTGGGAGTGAGGCAGGAGGAGGAGTGGCAGCCCTGGTGGAGACACACCCGTGAGCCAGGCACTCCCCCCACAGAGGGCTCAGCTGGCATTGCCAGCCACCCTCTCTGGGGTCCTGGGTCATCAGAAGTTAGCGGGCCTCATGGTGGGGCCCCAAGAGTTGTATGGAGGACGGGCATGGGGGTTCATGCCTGTCATCCTGGCCCTCTGAGAGGCTGAGGTGAGAGGATGGCCTGAGCCCCCATGTTCAAGACTAACCCAGGCAATTTGGCAAGACCTCGTCTTTCCCTCAAGCAAAAAAAAGGAACTGAGTGTGGTGGCACACGCCTGTCCT
>NW_007137771.1:0-990 GCF_000164805.1 Carlito syrichta | reverse complement strand
AGCACATTAACTTCTCAGTGGAAACCAGCTGTTTAAATTATATACATAATATTTTTTAAAATCTCATGTTTTATTAAGCTGGGAGATCTCTCAGCAGGAATAGGAAAATTTAGACATAGCCTGTTAAGTGTAAATAGATCTTCTCTATTTATTACTATATAAAAGAAATACAGGAATTTCCTTCCAAGCTAAAAGAATTGAAATGCTTGGCCTTTATGCATTTCTTCCCCCACAAAAGAAAGGTGGGGGGGGAGAGAATATAGAATTAATTTATTTGGCCTATACAAAAACTTAAAATTAAACATTAGTTAATAGTATTCATTTAATTCTTTTTTAAAAATGTTATGCATCACAATTAGAATATGAAATCCTTTTTGCCTTACTGATTCATGTTTGTGTAAAATATCCTATCCTGTAGATGTCAGCAAAGCAATTTAAAAATAATCATAGGGGACTTCTCATATTAGCTTCATAACCACCTCTAGGTAAATTGTAAGAACTTTTCTTTCTAAAGATAAAGATGTTGTTACAGTGTATTTAGAATGAAAAGGGAGGAAGGAAAGAAGGAAGGAAGGAAGGAAAGGGAAGGGAAGGGAAAGGAAAGGAAAGAAAAAGGGAGGGAGGAAAGAATGAATAAAGTAGGAAAGGAAAGAGAGAAATATCCTGATAGAAAAAAGGTTCTTTCTTCTCTTTTCCCCATGTACTAAAAAAACATAAAAAATCCATTCTGAAATATCAGATAGAAAAATAGTACAACCTCATAGTTTCAGATATCACAATAAAATAGGAGACCTAGTGTAGCTGGGTATCACTACTGAACATATCATAATGTGTATAATGGTTTTAAGACAAATGTGTATATCTATCTATCATACTCTAAAAAGCCTGGATGGTTAAATCTGAGCTGAAAAGTTTCACAGCCACATAACAACATTGTTTTGAAATATATAGGAAGTTTTTGGAAAGAGGACAGATAAGTAGAAAGCTAAC
>NW_007137770.1:0-894 GCF_000164805.1 Carlito syrichta | reverse complement strand
CGCGCCTGGACTGATTTATATACATTTAAGAAGGAAACACGCAGAGGCTGACTATGACCATGATGGCTACAGGACTTTACCTTTGGAAAAGCAGCTGGGCTCTCCAAAGCACAGAGGAGGAGGAGCTACCCTCTGTGTTCCAGGGGAGGAGACCTTGGCACCAGGAACCCTGTACCCCTGAGGAGCCTGAGGGATTTGGAGGGGGTGGGGTGGGGAGAGGGTGAGGGGAATAATTATAATGGCACAGCAGTAAATGAGCATACTTTTAAATATCAGCCTGATTTACAGGTTACGCCCACTTAATTGCTTCTTTCATAAACTCTGCATGTTCCATACATCATGGGAAAACATTAAAGAAAGATCTCTCATGTAAAATATTAAAGGCAAATGGCTTCTTCAAGGGACAGCCACCCACTGCTTCCCTGTGTGGGTGGCTGTCCCTTGAAGAAGCCATTTACCTTTTGTGAAAGCCCTGCCTCTCCCCCACCTCTCTGAACCTGGCCCAGCCTGTGTCCTAATCTAAAGGGACACGGAGGAGACCCCTAGCCCTCAGCTACAGCCTTGGCTTCTGGCCTTATTCCCATTTTCCAGGATTAATAAAGTCTCCAAAGCAGATGAGGCTTTGCAGGAGAACTGCATACCAGCTCAGCTCTGGAATTACAAGAAAGGAACCTCACCATAAATTCCCCAAAGTGATGATGCTTGGAGTAGAGGAAATCTTGTTGAGATATTCAAAGATTTTAAAGATGCTGCTGGAAGAGTATTTTTGTTTACTTTGAATAGCAATAAAACTGTCCCTCGGGAGACGGGGCAAGATGGCGACGGCATAGCCCTGTGTCTCTCTCTCACCTGATAGTTGGGACCAAGACTGCAAACTGCTGAATAGACAGACTG
>NW_007137769.1:0-1415 GCF_000164805.1 Carlito syrichta | reverse complement strand
GATGGCGACGGCATAGCCCTGTGTCTCTCTCTCACCTGATAGTAGGGACCAAGACTGCAAACTGCTGAATAGACAGACTGTAAAACAGAGGGAAAAGTGAACAAAACCAGAAGACCCTCATAAGGAAGAACAGGTCATTGCAGAAGAGAAATAAAAGCAACCCCACCCTCCCTCAAAAACAGAATTGAAGAGGGGGAGGGAAAGGGGTAAAGGGAGAAAAATCTACAGAAATGAAGAAAAACCAAAAGAAGAGTATGGGTCTCTCCCAGACGCCTGGGAGAGCAGACACTGAGAAAATTGACTTTGGAATACAAACAATGAAAAGTCCCCAGTATGAAGGGTCTCAAAATGCAAATGCAGATATCAAAACAATAATGGAGAGACTAAAAAGAATTGAGGAGACACAAGAAGAAACTAGGAAGGAGCTGATATCTGAGATAACAGTAATAAAGAATACTGTGAATGAAATAAATAACAAATTGATAAGCATGGAAAGCAGAATTACCCAAGCAGAAGAAAGAATCTCAGAGCTTGAGGACCAAAATATAGAAATAACCCAAACTCTTAAAAACACAGAAAATAAGCTAAAAAAGACAGAACAAAACCTTCAAGAGATGAGTGACTACCTCAAGAGGCCTAACCTAAGAATAATCGGACTCCCTGAGGTAGAAAGAGAAACAGAGCCCACATTGGAACAAACTTTCCATGAGATCATTCAAGAAAATTTCCCTTATCTAATCAGTGATACAAAAATTCAAACACAAGAGATTCAGAGACCCCCGCAAGACAACAAATGAGAAGACCAACTCCTAGACACATAATAATTCGCCTAAGTAAAGTAAGCACAGAAGAAAAAGTCCTAAAGGCAGCAAGAGAAAAAGGCCAGATCACCCACCATGGAAGACCAATCAGAATAGCAGCAGATTTATCTGCAGAAACCCTGCAGGCTAGGAGAGCTTGGAGCCCTATCTTCAAAGTCCTAAAGGATAAACAATTTCAACCAAGAATAACCTACCAGCCAAGCTAAGCTTCATCAGTGAGGGAGAATTAAAATCTTTCCCAGATATCCAATCCCTAAGAACTTATGCAGCCACAAAACCATCTCTACATGAAACACTTAAGAAAGTACTAAACACAGAAGAAAAGGAAAAAAGAACAACGTTCTTCACAAGAGTACAGGGAAAAGAATAAAATATACACAAACCAACCCCAAAACCAAAAGAAAGACAAAAAAAAAGAAAAAAGAAAAAACCAAGTGGAAGAACAACAACTCAATAAGAACTCCATGATAGGGACGAACTCTCTCATTTCAATAATTAGTCTGAATGTGAATGGACTAAACACACCACTGAAAAGACATAGAATGACAAAACGGATAAAATATCACCAGGAAACAATATACTGCCTTCAAGAGA
>NW_007137768.1:0-699 GCF_000164805.1 Carlito syrichta | reverse complement strand
AAATGAGACTGCATTAAACTGAAAAACTTTTGCCCAGCAAAAGAAACCATTAAGAAAGTAAAAAAAGATGACTTTTCCACACTCTCTGGGAATTATATCTATGAGCTGGCAACTACTTTCACAGAGTTCTATGATAGCTACTATTGTGTGGAGAAAGATTGACAGACTGGAAAAGTGTTGAAGGTGAACATGTGACATATGCTGCTATGACAGTAGCTGCTGTCATGGCAAAGGGGTTTGACATTCTGGGGATAAAACCTGTCCAGAGAATATAATCCTTCTTAGGTTTGAACACTGTGTTTTTACCAAAGTGGCCATTAGCACTGTTTGCTTTTTTCCAATCATGTGAATACAAACACAAGTAAAAAAAAAAATTACCAAGTTAAACACAAGTAGCCGGGCTCGGTGGCTCAGCCTATAATCCCGCGCCTTTGGGAGGCTGAGGTGAGTGAATTGCCTGAGCCCGCGGGTTCGAGACCCGCCTGGGTAGCGAGACCTCATCTCTACAATAAATCAAAAAATCAGCTGGGCGTGGTGGCGCATGCCTGTAATTCCGGCTACTCGGAAGGCTGAGGTGGAAGGATCGCCGGAGCCCAGCAGGCCGAGGCTGTGGTGGCCGGGAGCGGCCACTGCACTCCAGTGTGGGGGACAGAGTGAGATTCCAACTCAAAAAAAAAAAAAAAAAAAAAAAAAAAAAAA
>NW_007137767.1:0-589 GCF_000164805.1 Carlito syrichta | reverse complement strand
TCCCCCCACCCAAAGCTGAGAGACAGGGTGACCAGAAGCTGGGCCGGTGTTGCCTGACCACCTTGATCAATGTATGCGTGACAGCCACCCTAGCGCAGAACCATCTGTTCCATGAGCTCGCACACATCTTTGCCATGGGGCACGAGTGTGGAGGGTGGAGGCAGGCCTTCTGGGGTGCGTTGCCGAATGCGAAGGATGGACTTGCCTGGTGTCTACCTAAAACTTCCCATGAACTTCAGGCTAGAAAGTGCCTTTTCCTACCCCATCCCTGAGGGTGACTCCTCGCTCTGGGTGTCAGGGGTGGTGGTGGTGGTGGTGTTGGTGATTATTATTATTTGGAGTCAGAATCCCACTCTGTCACCAAGGCAGGAGCCCAGGGGCATACTCACAGACACCGCAAACTCAACCTCCCGGGCTCAGGTGATACAATTTCCTCAGCCCCCTGAGTGGCTGGTACCACAGGTCTGCACCACCAAGTCCGGTTAATCTTTGGATTTATTTTTAATGGCTGAGATGAGGTCTCATTGCCTGTTCCAGGATGGTGTGGAACTTGCAGGCTTAGGCCATCCACTCGCCTGGGACTCCGAAG
>NW_007137766.1:0-704 GCF_000164805.1 Carlito syrichta | reverse complement strand
CACCGGCAGACTAGTTAAGTCTTCTGAGCTGTCGGTACATTTGCCAGCCTACTAAAGTCAGCTGACCAGTCAACACACTCTTGGCTGCCTAGTTAAGCCAGCTGAACTATCGGCTCACTCGCTGACTGACTAGTTAAATCAGCTCACTGCTCGGCTCACTCTTGGCCTACTAGTTAAGTCTTCTGACAAGTCCATTCAATCACTGGCCGACTAGTTAGGTCAGCAAACCAGCAAGCCAACTAGTCAACTAAGCTAAATAGCGGGCTGAATCATAGGTCAACTAGTTAACCTTGCTAACTAGTTGGCCGACTAGTCCACCAACTTGTTAAGCCAGCTAACAAGTCGGCCAAGGAGTCAGCTAAAGTTTTTTTTATTAATCAATATTTTTTATTATGGTTTTGTGGGGTACAGTTAAGGGTTAGGTGTACCATTACGTTTCATTCAGGCACCCTGTTGATAAGAGGTGTTTTCCCATCCCCAGACAGATATTTGCTACTCTTAAACCCATCCCCCTCCCCCCCATAGTTTCCCAGTATCGTCAGTCATTTTCTTATAGTATTACATTGGGATGTTCAAGGTCCATTATATGAGTGAGAACATGTGATATTCGGATCTTTTTTTCTGTGAGAGGTCACTCAGTATTATAGACTCTAGTTCTATCCAGGTTGCTGCGAAATTCATGATTTTGTTCTTTTTATGGCTGC
>NW_007137765.1:0-980 GCF_000164805.1 Carlito syrichta | reverse complement strand
GGTTTTACGAATGTTGAATCAGTCTTGCATCCCAGGAATGAAGCCTACTTGGTCATGGTGGATGATTTTTGAGATATATTGTTGAATCCGGTTTGCTAGGATCTTGTTGAGAATTTTAGCATCTATGTTCATCAAAGATATTGGCCTGTAGTTCTTTTTCTTTGTTGTATCTTTACCTGGCTTGGGTATTAATGTGATGTTGGCTTCGTAAAATGATTTGGGGAGAGTTCCATCTTTTTCAATCGCCTGGAATACCTTCAGTAGGATTGGTATCAGCTCCTTTTTGAATGTCTTGTAGAATTCTGCTGGAAAGCCATCTGGACCAGGGCTTTTTTTTGTAGGAAGTTTTCTTATTACGTAGTTGATTTCCTTGATTGTTATTGGTCTATTTAGGGTCTCAATTTCTTCTTGTTCCAACCTAGGTAGGTTGTGTGATGTCAGAAAGTCCTTCATTTCCTTAAGGTTTTTAAGTTTGTTTCCATACAAGTGTAGGTAGTAGTCTCTAATGATCTTTTGTATTACTTCAGGGTCAAATGTGACTTCATCTTTTGTGTTTCTGATTGTGCTTATTTGTTTTTTTTCTCGTTTTTTCTTGGTCAGTCTAGCTATGGGACCATCAATCTTGTTTATCCTTTTGAAGAACCAGCTTTTTGTTTCATTGATTTTTTGTATTATCTTTTTGTCTTCTATGACCTGGATTTGGGCTTTTATTTTGGTGATCTGGATTCTTCTGCTGAAATTAGGGTTTTTGTGGTCTTGCTTTTCCAGCTTCTTTAGGTGGCTTGTTAGGTTGTGAATTTCTGTTCCTTCCATTTTCTTCATGTCTGTTTGTAGGGATATAAATTCCCCTCTTACTACAGCTTTCAGGGCATCCCAGAGATTTTGGTAAGATGTTTCTTCATTTTCATTTGTTTCCAGGTATCTTTTGATCCCTGTTTTGATTCCGTCGTGACCCAGGAGTTGTTTAGCATCATGCTGTT
>NW_007137764.1:0-985 GCF_000164805.1 Carlito syrichta | reverse complement strand
CACCAACTAGTTAAGTCAGCTAGTTAACTCATTTACCAATTAGTTAAAACAGCTAACTCATTAACCAACTTAAGTCAGTTAGCTATCTCATTAGACAAGTACTTAAGTCAGATAACTAAGTTAGCTAGCTAGCCATCTAAATTCTGCTACCTAACTAGCTAGTTAAGTCAGCTTGAAAGCAGGTCAGCTAGTTATGACATCTAGTTAAGTCAGTTGACTAGCCAGCTGTCTAACTAGGTATTGACCTAGTTAAGTCAGCTAGTCAGCTGGCTAGTTAATTAAGTCAGTTAGATAACGTACCTGGCTATTCAGGTGCCTAGAGAGGTACAGATCTAGTTAAGTCAGCTGGTATCAAACTGGAAAACTAGTTAAGCCAGCTAATTTAGTCACCTGGCTGGCTAGCTGCCTAGCTCATCAATGAACTAATTAGGTCAGCTGGATAACCAGCTGACTAGCTAGATTAGTCACCTCATTAAGTCAGGTGGTTAGTCAGCTCGCTAGCTAGTTAAAAAGCTTGATAAGTCAGGTGGCAAGACAGCTGTCTAGCTAGTTATTTTAGCTAGTTAAGGGAACTGGCTAGCTAGGCAGCCAGTTAGTTAAGTCACCTAGTTATGTCAGCTTGCTAGCTAGTTAAGTCAGCTAGTTAATTCAGCTAGCTAGGTAGATAGCTAGCTAGATAGCTAGCTAGGTGCTAGTTGGTTATTTCAACTAGTAATGTCAGCTGGCTAGCTAGGTAACTAGCAAGTTGAGTCAGCTAGTTAAATCTGCTAGCTAGCTAGCTATGTCAGCTAGTTAAGTCATCTGGCTAGCCAACAGCTTAGCTGGGTAGCTATCTACTTAAGTCAGCTGGTAAGCCTGTTGGCTAGCTAGTTAAGTCACCTAGAAAAGTCAGCTCACCAGCCAGCTGGTTAGTTAGGTAGTTAGGTAAGTAAGTCACCTGGCAAGACGGGGGGATTATTAGATAGCTAGCTAGTTAAGTCAGCTG
>NW_007137763.1:0-755 GCF_000164805.1 Carlito syrichta | reverse complement strand
CGCTAATTTAGTCACCTGGCTGGCTAGCTGCCTAGCTCATCAATGAACTAATTAGGTCAGCTGGATAACCAGCTGACTAGCTAGATTAGTCACCTCATTAAGTCAGGTGGTTAGTCAGCTCGCTAGCTAGTTAAAAAGCTTGATAAGTCAGGTGGCAAGACAGCTGTCTAGCTAGTTATTTTAGCTAGTTAAGGGAACTGGCTAGCTAGGCAGCCAGTTAGTTAAGTCACCTAGTTATGTCAGCTTGCTAGCTAGTTAAGTCAGCTAGTTAATTCAGCTAGCTAGGTAGATAGCTAGCTAGATAGCTAGCTAGGTGCTAGTTGGTTATTTCAACTAGTAATGTCAGCTGGCTAGCTAGGTAACTAGCAAGTTGAGTCAGCTAGTTAAATCTGCTAGCTAGCTAACTATGTCAGCTAGTTAAGTCATCTGGCTAGCCAACAGCTTAGCTGGGTAGCTATCTACTTAAGTCAGCTGGTAAGCCTGTTGGCTAGCTAGTTAAGTCACCTAGAAGAGTCAGCTCACCAGCCAGCTGGTTAGTTAGGTAGTTAGGTAAGTAAGTCACCTGGCAAGACGGGGGGATTATTAGATAGCTAGCTAGTTAAGTCAGCTGGCTAGCCACCAGCTTAGCTTGTGATTCAGCTAGTTACATCAACTGTCTAGACAGCTGGCTAACTAGTTAGCTCATCTGGGTTGAGTCAGCTAGCTTGCCAGCTGACTAGATGTTTAAGTCAGCTAGTTAGTTCAAGTGACTAGCC
>NW_007137762.1:0-872 GCF_000164805.1 Carlito syrichta | reverse complement strand
AGCCAGGGGGATTATTAGATAGGTAGCTAGTTAAGTCAGCTGGCTAGCCACCAGCTTAGCTTGTGATTTCAGTTAGTTACGTCAGCTGTCTTGCCAGCTGGCTAACTAGTTAGCTCATCTGGTTGAGTCAGCTAGCTTGCCAGCTGGCTAGATGGTTAAGTGAGCTAGTTAGTTCAAGTGATTAGCCAACTGGCTAGCTAGGTAGCCAGGTAGTTAAGTCAGCTGGATAACCACCTGGCTAGCTAGTGATGTCAGCTACTTAAGTCAGCTGGCTAGCCAGCTGGCTAACTATTTAAGTCAGGTAGTTGAGTCAAGTGGCTAGCCAGCTGGCTAGCTGGTTAAGTCAGCTACTTAATTCAAGTGGCTAGCTAACTGTCTAACTAGGTAGCTAGCTAGTTAAGTCAGATTGCTAGTGAGCTGGCTAGCTGGTTAAGTTAGCTAGTTAAGTCAGCTGGGTAGCCACCTGGCTAGTTTGGTAGCTAGCTAATTAAGTCAGCTGGCTAGCCGTCTGCCTAGCTAGTTAAGTCAGTGAGTTAAGTGAGCTGACTGGCCGGCTGGCTAACTAGGTGACTAGCTAGTTAAGCCACCTGGATAGCCAGATGGCTTTCTAGTTAAGTATGCTCGTTAAGACAGCATGTTAGCCTGCAGGCTAGCTAGGTGACTAGCAAGTTAAGCTTGCTTATTAGCAGTCTGGTCATTTAGGTGACCTGCTAGTTAAGCCATCTGGCAAGCAGGCTGAACAGCAGGGTGACTGTCTAGTTAAGCCAGCTGGCTATCCTACTGTCCAGCCAGCACGATGGCTATTTAAGCCCGGCTGGCTAACCAGCTGGTCAACCCACTAGCTAGCTAGTTGGATGCCTAGCCAGCTAGCC
>NW_007137761.1:0-3161 GCF_000164805.1 Carlito syrichta | reverse complement strand
TAGCAGGCTGGCTAGCTGGTTAATTCAGCTAGTTAAGAGAGCTGGCAAGCCAACTGGCAAGGTAGGTAACTAGCTAGTTTAGGTCAGCTAGATAGCTACCGGGCTCGCTAGTGATGTCAGTAAGTTAAGTAAGCTGGCTAGCAAACTGGGTAACTGGTTAAGTCAGCTAATTTAGTCAGCTGTCTAGCCTGCTGGCTAGGTAGTTAGCTAGCTAGATAAGTCAATTTGCTAGCCAGCAGGCTAGCTGTTCAAGTCAGCTAGTAAAGTCAGCAAGCAAGACTGCTGACTAGGTAGGTAGTTAGCTAGTTAAGTGAGCTGGCTAGCCAGCTTGCTAGCTTAAATCAGCTAGGTAAGTCAGCTGGCTAGCCAGGCGGCTAGATTGGTAGCCAGCTAGTTAAGGTAGTTATCAAGCCAGCTGACTAGCTGGTTAAATCAGCTAGTTAAGTCACCTGGCAACCAGTTGGCTAGCTAGTTAAGTCAGCTCATTAAGTCAGTTGGCTATCCAACTGGTTAGCTACTTAAAAAGTTAGTTAAGTCAGATGCCTAGCCATCTCACTAACTAGTTATTTCAGCTAGGTAAATCAACTGGCTAGCGAGGAAGCTAGCTATATAAGTCAGCTAGTTATGTCAGCTTACTAGCTAGTTAAGTCAGCTAGTTATTCAGCTTGCTAGCTATATAGCTGTCTAGGAAGCTAGCTAGTTAAGTTGACTAGTTAAGCCAGCTAATGAGCAAGGTAGCTAGCTGGTTAAGTCAGCTAGTTAATTTAGCTTGCTAGCTAGTTAAGTCAGCAAGTTAAGTCAGCTGGCTAGCCAGCTGCCTAGCTGGGTAGTTAGTTAGTTAAGTCAGCTGGTTAGCCAGTTATGTAGCTAGTTAATTAACCTAGTTAAGTCAACTCAATAAACAGCTGGTTAGCTAGGTAGCTAGTTAGTTAAGTCAGCTGTCAATCCAGCTGGCTAGCTAGGTATTTAGGCAGTTAGGTCAGCCTACTAGGGAGCTGGCTTGCTAGTAAGTCACCTTGTTAAGTCAGCTGCCTAGGCAGCTGGCTAGCTAGGTAGCTATCTAGTTATTTCAGCTGTCTAGACTGCTGGCTAGCTAGTTAAGTCAGTGGGCTATCCAGCTGGCTAGCTATGTAGCTTGCTAGTTAACTCAGCTGGCTCAACAGCAGGTTAGATAGTTAATTCACATAGTTTAGTCAGCTGGCTAGACAGCTGGCTAGGTATATAGCAAGCAAGTTAATTCAGCTGAGTAGCAAACAGGCCAGCTATTTATGTCAGCTACTTAAGTCAGCGGGCTAGCCAGTTGGCATGCTAAGTAGCCAGCTAGTTAAGTCAGTTGGCTATCCAGCTGCTTTGGTAATTAAGTCAGCTAGTTAAGTCAGCTGGCTAGTCAGCTAGCTAGCTATGAAGACAGATAGTTGACTTAACTAACTGACTTAACTTTCTATCCAGCTGCTTAGCCAGCTGTCTAACTAGTTAAGTCAGTTAGTTGAGTCAACAAGTTAAGTCAACAAGTTAAGTCAGCTGGTGACCCAGCTGGCTAGCTAGGTTGCAAGCAAGTTTAGTCAGTTGGCTAGCCAGTTGGATAGAAGTTTAAGTCAGTTAGTTAATTCAGCTGCTTTCCATCTAGCTAGCTACATAGCTAGCTAGTTAAGTCAACTGGTAGCCAGCTGGCTGGCTGGTTAAGTCAGCTATTTAATTCAGCTGGCCAGTCAGCTCTCTAGCTACTTAATTCAGCTAGGTAAGTCAGCTGGCTAGCTGGATAAGTAAGCTAGTTAAGTCAGCTGGCCAGCCAGTTGGCTAGTTAGGTAGCTAGTTAGTTAAGTCAGCTAGTTAAGTCATCTGGTTAGCTAGGCAGCTAGGTAGTTAATTCATTTAGTTGTCAGCTGTCTAGCCATCTGCAAGGCAGGGTAACTAGCTAGTTGAATCATATCGCTAGCCAGTTGTCTACCTACTTGAGTCAAGCACCTAAGTCAGCTCTCTGGCCAGTATGTTAGGTAGGTAGTTAGGTAGTTAACTCAGCTGGCAAGCCAGTGAGCTATGTAGGTAGGAAGCTAGTTAAGTGAGCTGGCTAGCCAGGTGGCAAGCTAGTTAAGTCAGCTAGTTTAGTCAGCTGGCTAACCAGCTGGTGAGCTAGTTAAGTCTGCTCGTTAAGTCAGTTGTCTAGCCAGCTGGTTAGCTATTAAAATGCTAGTTATGTCAGATGGGTAGCCAGCTGGCTTGCTAGTTATTTCAGCTGGTTAAGTCAGCTGGCCAGCTAGGTAGCTAGCTAGTTACTTCAGCTAGATTTGTCAGATAGCTAGCTGGTTAAGTCAGTTAGTTACATCAGCTAGCTATATGATAGCTACCCAGGGAGCTCGTTAATTAAATTAGCTAGTTAAGTCAGCTGTCTAGACAGGTAGCTTGCTAGTTAAGTCAGCTAGTTAAGTAAGCTGGCTAGCTAAATAATTCAGTTAGCTAAGTCAGCCGGTTAGCCCACTGCCTAGCAGGATACCTAGCTAGTTAAGTCAACTGGCTAACCAGCTGGCTAGCTTGTTAAGTCACCAAGTTAAGTCAATTCGCTGGCCAGCAGGTTAGCTAGGTAGTTAAGTCCACTGGCAAACCAGTGGACTGTTTATGTAGGTAGCTAGATAAGTCAGGTGGCTAGCCATTAGGCGTCTAGTTATGGCAGCTAGTTAAGTCAGCTGGCTATCCAGCTGTCTGGCTAGGTAGCTAGCTAGTTAAGTCTGCTGGCTTGCCAGCTGGCTACTTCATTAAGTCCGCTAGTGAAGTCAGCTGGCTCACCTGCTGGCTAGCTATGTAGCTTGGCAATTAAGTCAACTGGCTACCCAGTTGGCTAGCTAGTTAAGTCAGCTAGTTCAGTCAGTTTGCTAGCCAGCTTGCTAGCTTGGCAGCTAGCTAGTTATGTCAACTTATAGCCATCTGTTAGATAGTTAATTAACCTAGTTAAGTTACAGACTAGCCTGCTGGCTAGCTAGGTAGCTTGCTATTTAGGTCACCTGGCTAGACAGCTGGTTAGCTAGATAAGTCATCTAGTTATCTCAGCTGGGTAGCCAGCTGGCTAGCTATGGAGCAAGCAACTTAATTCAACAGCTAGAAAGCAGGTTCTCTAGTTAAGACAGCTAGTTAACTCAGATGGTTAGCCAGCTGACTAACTAAGTAGG
>NW_007137760.1:0-465 GCF_000164805.1 Carlito syrichta | reverse complement strand
TCCTCCTGAGAACCCAGCTTCCCTTTCCTCTGTAAGATCAACTCTCCCCCTTTCCACACCCTCTGGTTTTGCTAGGACTTTCCACAACCCTTTGCCTAGGTAGAGGGAACACACATTCCACCTCAGGTTAGCTTTCTACTTATCTGTCCTATTTTCCTCTAACTTACTATATATTTCAAAACAATGTTGCTATGTGGCTGTGAAACTTTTCAGCTCAGATTTAACCATTCAGGCTTTTTAGAGTATGATAGATAGATATACACATTTGTCTTAAAACCATTATACACATTACGATATGTTCAGTAGTGATACCCAGCTACACTAGGTCTCCTATTTTATTGTGATATCTGAAACTATGAGGTTGTACTATTTTTCTACCTGATATTTCAGAATGGATTTTTTATGTTTTTTTAGTACATGGGGAAAAGAGAATAATGAACCTTTTTTCTATCAGGATATTTCTTT
>NW_007137759.1:0-1287 GCF_000164805.1 Carlito syrichta | reverse complement strand
ATGGGACCCCCAAAAAGGAGAGGCATTTACTGAGACACCCATCTCAGAGAGAGTCAATCAATGGAGCCCCAATTACAAAGGAGACCCAGTCATTTGTACACCCATGGTAGAGGAAGTCTAATAAGTGGGGCACCCATTTTGGAGGAATGCCAGTCACTGGGACACCCATCACAGTGGAGGAACGGTCACTGGGATACCTATGTGGAGGAGTGCCAGTTACAGTTGCACCCATTATGAAGGAATTCCAATCACTATGACACCCATCACAGAGAAGAATCAAACATGGAGTCTCCTATCACAAAGGACACCCAGTCATTGAAACACCCATTCCAGAGGAGGGACAATCCCTGAGACTTCCATCTCATAGACCAATTACTCAATGAAGTACTCATCACAAAGGATGCCTAGTCACTGGGACACCCATTACAAACGAAGCCCAGTCACAAAGCCACCATTTATAGATGCAGGCATTTCACTGATGAAAGCATCATAGAGGAGGCCCAGTCACTGAGACACCCATCACAGAGGGTTTCCAGTAATGAAGGCATCAATTATACTTTAGGTCCAATAAGAGGGATGCTCAGATTATGGAAGGGGAAGTCTTTGGAATACCCATCACAGAGGAGGGGCAGTCCAGGAGTCTGATGAATTCATTCATCACAGAGAAGTCTCAGTAACTAGGACATCCATCACAGATTAGGCCCAGTAACAGGGGCACTCATCACAAGGAAGGACAAGACATTGTGACTCATCACAGAGTAGTGTTATTTACTAAGGCACTCATCGCAGAGGAAGGCTAATCACTCATCACAGAGGAGGAAAAAAGCACTAGGTCACAAATCACAGAGATGCCGATCATTGGGGCACAACTCACAGAGAAGAACCAATCACTGGGACACTCATCATAGAAGAAGTCTTGTCAATGGGACATACATCATAAAGGAGAGCCACTTTCTGGGACAACCATAGCAGGGAGATCCAGTTACAGTGGCATGCATCACAGAGCATGTTTATTAACTGAGGAGGAGGGCCAGAAACTGAGGCACCTATTACAGAGGAGAGCCATTAATAGCAGGTTCGGTCAGTGGGACTGTAATCACAGAGGACGGCTTTTCACTGGGACATCCAAAATAGAGGAGGTCCAGTCACTGTGGAACCAATCACAGAAGATGTCTAGCCACTGGGGCACTCATCACAGAGGAGGCACAGTTAATGATGCCCACTATCACAGTTGAGGGCCTGTCATTTATGCACTTATCACAAAGCAGGGACAATCACTGGGACATC
>NW_007137758.1:0-762 GCF_000164805.1 Carlito syrichta | reverse complement strand
TAGGTCACAAATCACAGAGATGCCGATCATTGGGGCACAACTCACAGAGAGAACCAATCACTGGGACACTCATCATAGAAGAAGTCTTGTCAATGGGACATACATCATAAAGGAGAGCCACTTTCTGGGACAACCATAGCAGGGAGATCCAGTTACAGTGGCATGCATCACAGAGCATGTTTATTAACTGAGGAGGAGGGCCAGAAACTGAGGCACCTATTACAGAGGAGAGCCATTAATAGCAGGTTCGGTCAGTGGGACTGTAATCACAGAGGACGGCTTTTCACTGGGACATCCAAAATAGAGGAGGTCCAGTCACTGTGGAACCAATCACAGAAGATGTCTAGCCACTGGGGCACTCATCACAGAGGAGGCACAGTTAATGATGCCCCTATCACAGTTGAGGGCCTGTCATTTATGCACTTATCACAAAGCAGGGACAATCACTGGGACATCATTAGGAGGAGGACCCATTACTAGGGTACCCATCACAAAGGAGACCTTTCACTGAGGCAAGTGACAAAACGATGGCCAGTCAGTTAGGCACCCATCACAGAGGAGGCCTAGTCACTGAGGTACCCATTTGAAAGAAGGCCAACCACTGAAACTGATAATAGAAGTGAGTCATTTACTCTCCTGTTACAGAAGAGACCCAGGACTTGGACACTGATCACAGAGAAGCTCCAGTAACTGGGGCAACCATCACAGAGGATGGGTGGTCACTGAGGTACCCATCAAAGAGGAGTACCAGTTTCTAGGATA
>NW_007137757.1:0-766 GCF_000164805.1 Carlito syrichta | reverse complement strand
AACCTGCTATGTGTGGCTTCATTCTTGGTACTATTTTGACAAAGCAGACATTTGGTAAATATTTATTTGGCAAATATTTCCATAAAGCATAGCAATAAAATAAAATGAACAGATTTTCTCTGTATTTGCCGCTGACAGGTGGCAGAAGGATTCATTCTGTATGTACGTATGTATTTGGATGTAAGGAAAACACTATCACATAGAATGGAGATTGACAAGTTGTTTTTGTTAGAAGCTGAGACAGTGGGGCCTGTAATCCCAGAACTTTGGGAGACCGAAGTGACTAAATTGCCTGAGACTGTGGGTTCGACACTCATATGGGGAACTTGGCAGGACCTTGTCTCTACAATAAATAAAAAAATTAGCTGGGCATGGTAGTGTATGCCTGCAGATCTGGCTACTTGGAAAGCTGAAGCAGAGGGATCACCAGAGTCCAGCACATTGAGGCTTCGATGGTCAGAAGCATGCTGCTGTACTCAAGTCTGGGTGAGAGAGTCAGACTCCCACTCAAAAACAAAACAAAACAAAAAAACAAAGAAAAGAATAGAAAAAGAAAAAGAAGCTGAGAGTTAACTTAGTTATTCCCAGGAGTGTGAAAGAGAAAACACAAATGTGCATGCTCAAAATGAAAGAAGTAATGGAATGTGATGTCATCATTTGTGCGAGTTCAGGAAACAAAGCATAGTGGGAATCCAGAAAAGTTCAAAACCTGCTTTGGTCTTATTTTGCCAAAACGGGTGACAGAGATCATTAGGCTTAAGGTGAA
>NW_007137756.1:0-786 GCF_000164805.1 Carlito syrichta | reverse complement strand
TATTCCCAGGAGTGTGAAAGAGAAAACACAAATGTGCATGCTCAAAATGAAAGAAGTAATGGAATGTGATGTCATCATTTGTGCGAGTTCAGGAAACAAAGCATAGTGGGAATCCAGAAAAGTTCAAAACCTGCTTTGGTCTTATTTTGCCAAAACGGGTGACAGAGATCATTAGGCTTAAGGTGAAGCATCAGATTTCTACCTACTTCTGGGCCACACTGTAAAATCTTTCCTAACTTCTTCAGAAGGCTGAATCTGGACCAAAAATTTAAAAACTCAGAAGAAACGAAGATAGCTCAAGGATTCCTTCATAGTTAAATCATGCCCATTAAATACAGCTGAATATTCTAGATAATTTTACTCCTTGAGTTAATTTGCACAAACTCATAATACTTAAGACTATACATTGCATTGTTTCATGGATTAAAATATGTGAAACCACTAACAAAGTTGCTATTTCAATTTGTATATAATTACAAAATTAAGGTTCTTCTTCCTATGGAAGCCAGGAGGAGAAAATATAGTCCCATATGAAAACATGGTTTATATCCTAGGGGCTAGAGTGTTGTGATATTTTCACAGGGTTCACAACACAAATAACTTTTAGCAACAATCATGTTAAAACATATTTTTTTCTTTCTGTCCCAGAGATGAGTTGCTCAGTGTTAATAAGTTCAATCATCTGAGAGTGGCAAGGTTGCCTACATACAACGATGCTAACCTGCTAAAGGCTTTCACATTATCTGTTTAGTTATACACTAGGTGAGAGCTTGGCAAAGCAAATAC
>NW_007137755.1:0-852 GCF_000164805.1 Carlito syrichta | reverse complement strand
TACTTCCAACACAATGTTGAACAAGAGGGGTGAAAATGGGCACCCTTGTCTTGTTCCAGGTTTCAGGGGAAATGTTTCCAGTTTCTGTCCATTTAATAATATGTTTGCCATTGGTTTATCATACATGGCACTTACTATTTTGAGGTATGTTCCTTCTATACCCAGGGTTTTTATGAGGAAGTGATCCTGGATTTTATCAAAAGTTTTTTCTGCATCTAATGAGATAATTATGTGATTCTTGTTTTCACATCTGTTGGTGCATTTAATTACATTTATGGTCTTGCAAATGCTGTGCACCCTGGAGCTGAAGCCAACTTGGTCATGGTGGATGATTTTTCAGATGTGCTTTTGGATCCAATTTGCTATAATATTTTTGAGGATTTTTGCTAATATATTCATAAGGGATATTGGCCTGTAGTTCTCTTTTTTGTTGGAAATTTACCCAGTTTGGGTATCAATCTGATGTTATCCTCCTAAAATGTTTTGGGGAGAATTCTATCTCTCTCAATTGATGGAATATATTCAATAGGATTGGTATGAGTTTCACCTAGTACGTTTTGTAGATTTCTGCTGGAAAGACATCCAGTTGAAGACTTTTTTTTTTTCTGTAGGTTGCGTTCTTGTGACAGAGTCAATTTCCCGGGTTGTCATTTGTCTATTTAGTATCTCTATGTATTTTTTTTCAACCTGGAGAGATATTGTGATTTCAGAAGGTCCTCCATTTTATTTAGGCTATCAAATTTGTTTCCATAGAGGTGTTCATAGTAATCTCTGATAATCTTTTGTATTTCTTTGGGGTAAGTTGTGATTTCATCTTTTTTTTTTTCTTCATGGTATTTACTTGGACTTTTG
>NW_007137754.1:0-825 GCF_000164805.1 Carlito syrichta | reverse complement strand
TTTATCATACATGTCACTTACTATTTTGAGGTATGTTCCTTCTATACCCAGGGCTTTATGAGGAAGTGATCCTGGATTTATCAAAAGTTTTTTCTGCATCTAATGAGATGATTATGTGATTCTTGTTTTTACATCTGTTGGTGCATTTAAGTACATTTATGGTCTTGCAAATGCTGTGCACCCTGGAGCTGAAGCCAACTTGGTCATGGTGGATGATTTTTCAGATGTGCTTTTGGATCCAATTTGCTATAATATTTTTGAGGATTTTTGCTACTATGTTCATAAGGGATATTGGCCTGTAGTTCTCTTTTTTGTTGGAAATTTACCCATTTTGGGTATCAATCTGATGTTATCCTCCTAAAATGTTTTGGGGAGAATTCTATCTCTCTCAGTTGACTGGAATATATTCAATAGGATTGGTATGAGTTCCACCTAGTACGTTTTGTAGATTTCTGCTGGAAAGACATCCAATTGAAGACTTTTTTTTTTCTTGTATGTTGCTTTCTTGTGACAGAGTCAATTTCCCGGGTTGTCATTTGTCTATTTAGTATCTCTATGTATTTTTTTTCAACCTGGAGAGATTTTGTGATTTCAGAAGGTCCTCCATTTTATTTAGGCTTTCAAATTTGTTTCCATAGAGGTGTTCATAGTAATCTCTGATAATATTTTGTATTTCTTTGGGGTAAGTTGTGATTTCCTCTTTTTTTTTCTTCATGGTATTTACTTGGACTTTTCCTCTCTTTATTCTTGGTCAATCTGTCTAGAGGTTCATCAATCTTGTTTACTTTTCTTTCAAAGAACCAGCGTTTTGCTTTGTTGACGTTT
>NW_007137753.1:0-781 GCF_000164805.1 Carlito syrichta | reverse complement strand
TGTGATCTTTCCATTTTATTGATGTGTCATAGAGAAATAAATTCCCCTCTAAGAACTGATTTAATGACATCCAAGAGGTTTTGGTAAGATGTTTCTTCATTTTCATTTTTTTCACGAGTTTTCCTTTTCTGCTTTGATTTGAGGGTTGAATAGCAGTTGCTCAGCATCATGATGTTTAGTGTTCATGTCCTTGTGGGTTTTGGAACTTTTTGTTGGTGTTGATATTTATTTTTTTCCACTGTAGTCTGAGAATGTACATGGCAAGATTTCAACCTTATGGAAATTGTTTATGCTTGTGTTATGGCCAAAAATGTGATCAATCTTGGACTATGTTCCATGTGGTGATGAGTAAAATGTATATTCTATGGTTGTTGGGTGGAATAATCTGTAGGTATCTATTAAATATATTTGGTAGAGTATCATGTCTAGGTTCTGGATCTCCTTGTTAATTTTCTTTTGCCTCTATGATTTATCTAGATTGTTGGTGGTGTATAAGTTCCCAGCTATAATAGTGTTAAAGTCAATTTTTTTAGTTATTTAATATTTGCTGTATAAATTCTGGCCCTCCTGTGTTGGGTGCCTATATGCTTAGGATGGATAAGTCTTGTTGATGGATTGAGACTTTTTTCATATGTAGTGTCCCTTGGCACATTTTAAAATATTTAATAACTTAGGGTGTTTTTTCTAATAGTAAGATAAGATCACAACTCCTGCCTTCTTTTGTGATTCATATACTTGGAAAAATTTTCTATTCTAGTCCATGTGCATCCCTTGTGGTGAG
>NW_007137752.1:3599-4420 GCF_000164805.1 Carlito syrichta | reverse complement strand
TAAGAATAATGATTTTGGTAACTAATGGGTATTGTGTGAATCTGTGGATTGTCTTGGTGTTGAATAGACATTTAACAATGTTGATTCTCCTATCCATAGCATGAAATATTTTTCCATTTGTCTGTGACTTCTTGGATTTCTTTGAGCAGTTTTTTGTAGTTCTTATTGAAAGGTCTTTCCCTTCTCTGGTTAGGAAGATGTAGAAGTATTTTATTTTTTCATAGCTACTGTAAAAATAATTGTGCTTTTTATTTGGGTCTCTGCCTGTTTGTTGTTGGTGTATAGGAATACATGTGTCTATTGCAGGTTTCTTGTACCCTGAGAATTTGCCAACATTCTTTATTATTGCAAGCAGGTTTTTGACAGTTTCTCTTGGATATTCAAGGTATAGAATTATATAATCAGCAAAGAGGGATAACTTGACTTCCTCTTTTCCTATTGAATACCCCTTATTTCCTTCTCTTGTCTAGTTGCCTGAGTTAGTACTTCCACCACAATGTTGAACAAGAGGGGTGAAAATGGGCAGCCTTGTCTTGTTCCAGGTTTCGGGGGAAATGTTTTCAGTTTCTGTCCATTCAATATGTTTGCCATGGGTTTATCATACATGGCACTTACTATTTTGAGGTATGTTCCTTCTATACCCAGGGTTTTTATGAGGAAGTGATCCTGGATTTTATGAAAAGTTTTTTCTGCATCTAAAGAGATAATTATGTGATTCTTGTTTTTACATCTGTTGGTGCATTTAATTACATTTATGGTCTTACAAATGCTGTGCACCCTGGAGCTGAAGCCAACTTGGTCATGGTGGATGATTTTTCAGA
>NW_007137752.1:0-3274 GCF_000164805.1 Carlito syrichta | reverse complement strand
CCTGGAGAGATTTTGTGATTTCAGAAGGTCCTCCATTTTATTAGGGTATCAATTTTTTTTCCATAGAGGTGTTCATAGTAATCTCTGATAATATTTTGTATTTCTTTGGGGTAAGTTGTGATTTCATCTTTTTTTTTTTTCTTCATGGTATTTACTTGGACTTTTGCTCTCTTTATTCTTCGCCAATCTGTCTAGAGGTTCATCAATCTTGTTTATTTTTTTTTCAAAGAACCAGCGTTTTGCTTTGTTAACGTTTTCTATGATAATGTTGTCTTCTATGTCCCATATTTGGGCTCTCATTTGGTGATTTGGATTCTACTTCTAAAGTTAAAGTTTTGAGCCAGGCTTGGTGGCTCAGCTTGTAATCCTGCGCCTTTGGGAGGCTGAGATGAGTGGATTGCCTGAG
Source organism: Carlito syrichta (assembly GCF_000164805.1). Taxonomy (NCBI): domain Eukaryota; kingdom Metazoa; phylum Chordata; class Mammalia; order Primates; family Tarsiidae; genus Carlito; species Carlito syrichta. Next base: position 2,868 of record NW_007137752.1, on the reverse strand, counting down.
CCCGTGGGTTCGAGACCCACCTGGGCAGTGAGACCTCATCTCTACAATAAATAAAAAAAAAAATCAGCCGGGCATGGTAGCACATGCATGTAATTTCGGCTACTTGGAAGGCTGAGGCGGAAGGATCGCCGGAGCCCAGCAGTCGAGGCTGCGGTGGCTGGGAGCGGCCACTGCACTCCAGTCTGGGCGACAGAGTGAGACCCCAACACAAAAAAAATAAAATAAAGTTGGAGTTTTGGTGGTGTTGTCTTTCCAGATCCATTAGTTGATTTGTTAGGCTCTCTAGTTGTGATCATTCCATTTTATTGATGTGTTCATAGAGAAATAAATTCCCCTCTAAGAACTGATTTCATGACATCCAAGAGGCTTTGGTAAGATGTTTCTTCATTTTCAATTTTTCCACGAGTTTTCAATTTCTGTTTTGATTTGAGGGTGAACAGCAGTTGCTCAGCATCATGATGTTTAGTGTTCATGTCCTTTGTGGGTTTGGGAACTTTTGTTGGTGTTGATATTTATTTTTTTTCCACTGTAGTCTGAGAATGTACATGGCAAGATTTCAACCTTATGGAATTTGCTTATGCTTGTGCTATGGCCAAAAATGTGATCAATCTTGGACTATGTTCCATGTGGTGATGAGTAAAATGTATATTCTATGGTTGTTGGGTGGAATAATCTGTAGATATCTATTAAATATATTTGGTAGAGTATCATGTCTAGGTTCTGGATCTCCTTGTTAATTTTCTTTTGCCTCTATGATTTATCTAGATTGTTGGTGGTGTATAAGTTCCCAGCTATAATAGTATTAAAGTCAATTTTTTTAGTTATTTAATATTTGCTGTATAAATTCTGGCCCTCCTGTGTTGGGTGCCTATATGCTTAGGATGGATAAGTCTTGTTGATAGATTGAGACTTTTTTCATATGTAGTGTCCTTTGGCACATTTTAAAATATTTAATAACTTAGGGTGTTTTTTCTAATAGTAAGATAAGAGCACAACTCCTGCCTTCTTTTGTGATTCATATACTTGGAAAAATTTTCTACTCTAGTCCATGTGCATCCCTTGTGGTAAGGCGAGTCTCCTGGATGCAGCAAATAATTGGGACATAGTTTCTTATCCAGTTTGCTCTTCTGTGTCTTTTCAATGGTATATTTAGTCCATTCATATTCTGGCTGATTATTTAAATCTGATTGTTTCTCCCTGTCATGAGGTTCTTATAAAGTCTTTTTTTTTTGTTGTTGGTTTCATTTTTCCTTTGAGGTTAATATAAATGTGTGTGTTCAAGTTTCTTGTTGCACTGTATTCTATGTTGATACTGTGCTCTGCTGTTCTCCTGGGATGTGCGTGATCATTCTTTTTTTTAAATTTCTTCTGTGCTTAATACCTTTTAAAGTTTCTCCTGTAGAGCTGGACTGGAAGCTGCATAATCACCAAGGGATTGGATGTCTGGGAAGAATTTCAATTCTCCATCATGGATGATGCTAAGCTTGTCTGGATAGGAGATTCTTGGTTGAAAATGTTTTTCTTTGAGGACTTTGAAAATAAGGCTCCATTCCCATCTTGCTTGTAGTGATTCTACCAATAGGTCTGCTGCTATCCTGATTTTTCTCCAGTAGCTAGTCTGATCTTTGTCTTTTGTTGTCTTTAGAATTTTTCTTTTGTGCCTATTTTTGTAGGTGAGTTACTATGTGTCTAGGAGTTGGTCTTTTCATTTCATGTCTTATGGGGTTCTCTGTATCCCTAGTGATTGGTTGGTCACATCTCGGGTGAGATGGGGAAAGTTTTCTTGCATTACCTCCTGCAATACTTACTCCAAGTTTTTCTCCATTTCCTTTTTCTTCTGTGATACTTATCAGGTATTGGTTCAGCCTCTTGATATAATCAAAAATAACTTGTAGGCTTTTTTCTTTCTTTCTGAGTCTTCTTTCTATGTTTGTTACAGATGAGGATAATTCCATGTTCTGATCTTAAAGTTCTGAGATTCTTTCTACAGCTAGATTCATTCTGATTTTTCATGCCTATCGTCTTGTTATTTATTTCCTGGATGAATATTTTTATTGCCAAAACTTGTCTTATATATCCTTTCAGTGTTGCATCTTGTCTTTCTTGAGTCTTTTTCCCTCTTTTCCCCATTCTCTAATTCTTGTCATATTCTTGGGACAATCTTGGTGACTTCCATTGTTTGGGCACCAAGGTCTGATTTTTCAGGAGTTATGTCTTTGATACACTTGAAATTGCCTGAGAACTTCTGTTGGATTTTTCGCATTTGTGATAGATATCTTGTTTTTCTTTTTTAATTATGTTATTCAGTGTCGGGGGAGAGGCTTTCCCTTCTGATGTTTCCTCAATCCTCTATTCTTCCCTGATCTGGGCTCTGGATTTGTTCTATTTTGAAATAGGACAGTGGATGGGAAGCTTTGTCCTCTCTGTAGTTTTTGAAATTGGAATAAAGTAGGGATGGGGCACTAGAAATCAGAAACTACTTTCAAATTAAAATGTTTGCTTATTGTGTTATGTACTCCCTGAGACCCACTCCCCACCACCATTCTATAGGACAACACAAACTTGAAACTAATACAAAAGCAATAGAAAGCACACATACCACAAAGCAAACTAGAATAACAACAAAGTGAAACAAAATAAACAACAACAATAACAAAGCAAGAAAACTAAATGTGAACGCACATGCCTAGCAGAAAGTATATAGAGAAGAAAAACAGAAAGACTGGAGAATTTTTTTAAAAAAGGGATTCAGGTCGCACCCTCACACATATATTGACACACATCTTAAACTATTAAAAAATGAATATTAAAAGTCCCATAAAACAAAAGCTCAAGCCAGGCTTGGTGGCTCAGCCTGTAATCCCGTGC
>NW_007137751.1:0-805 GCF_000164805.1 Carlito syrichta | reverse complement strand
AAACAACAACAATAACAAAGCAAGAAAACTAAATGTGAATGCACATGCCTAGCACAAAGTATATAGAGAAGAAAAACAGAAAGACTGGAGAATTTTTTTATAAAAGGGATTCAGGTCTCACCCTCACACATATATTGACACACACCTTAAACTATTAAAAAATGAATATTTAAAGTCCCATAAAACAAAAGCTCAAGCCAGGCTTGTTGGCTCAGCCTGTAATCCCGTGCCTTGGGAGGCTGAGGTGAGTGAATTGCCTTAGTCTGTGGGTTTGAGACCCACCTGGACAACTTGGTGAGACCTCATCTCTACAATAAACCAAAAAATTAGCCGGGCATGGTAGCACATGCCTGTAGTTCCAGTTACTTGGAAGACTGAGGCAGAAGGATCACTGGAGCCCAGCAGTTCGAGGCTGCAGTGGCCAGGAGCGGCCACTGCACTTCAGTCTGGGCGACAGAGTGAGACTCCAACCAAAAAAAAGAGCAAAAGCCAACAATATCAAAATTGAAAGGTGAACACTCAATCATTCACTTGCATCCATAAACAGAAAATGACAAATAAAAGAACAAAGAGAAAAAAAAGAAAAACATGGGGGGTGTAGATCAAACCCTGACATCTAAATTCCTGCACAAAGGAAAAATATTTTTTAAATAGATGAACTAGCAAACAGTCAATTTTTTTTACATTTAAAAAATACCTGAAAAATAATTATAATAAAACCCTTTTTTTGCAGGCTCTATAATTTTTCCTCAAATCAAGTCTCTCCTACAGAACCAACTCTTTCACTTCTCTCCTCAGGGTCAAA
>NW_007137750.1:0-780 GCF_000164805.1 Carlito syrichta | reverse complement strand
CCACATACTTGGCCATAAATCATGCATAAACAAATTTTAAAAGATCGAAAATTTGCCATGCAGCTTCTCGGACCACAGTGGAATGAAAATAAACATTAACACCAACAAAGTTTTCCCCAAACCCACAAAGACATGGACACTAAACAGCATGATGCTAGTCAACTCCTATGTCAATTATGAAATCAAAACAGAGTTTAAAAGACACCTGGAAGCAAATAAAAATGAAGAAATATCTTACCAAAATCTCTGGGATGCCATGAAAGCTGTAGTAAGAGGGGAATTCATATCTCCACAAACTCACATGAAGAAAATGGAAGGATCACAAATAGCCTAACAAGTCACCTAAGAAAACTGGAAAAGCAAGACCACCAAAATCCTAACTTTAGCAGAAGAATCCAGATCACCAAAATAAAAGCCCAAATCTGGGACATAGAAGACAAAAAGATAACACAAAAAAATCAATGAAGCAAAACGCTGGTTCTTTGAAAGGATAAACAAGACCAATGGTCCACTAACTAGACTGGCCAATAAAAAGAGGGAAAATGTCCAAATAAACACAATCAGAAACAAGAAAAGATGAAGTCACATCTGACCCTGAAGAAATACAAAAGATCATTAGTGACTGCTATGTACACTTGTATGGAAACAAACTTGTAAACCTTAAAGAAATTGAGGACTTTCTGTCATCACACAACCTGCCTAGGTTGAAACCAGAAGAAATCGAGACCCCAAATACACCAATAAATATCAAGGAAATTGACTATGTAATAAGAAAACTAC
>NW_007137749.1:0-749 GCF_000164805.1 Carlito syrichta | reverse complement strand
GTCACCTAAGAAACTGGAAAACCAGACCACCAAAATCCTAACTTCAACAGAAGAATCCAGATCACCAAAATAAAAGCCCAAATCCGGGACATAGAAGACAAAAAGATAACACAAAAAAAATCAATGAAACAAAACGCTGGTTCTTTGAAAGGATAAACAAGACCAATGGTCCCCTAGCTAGACTGGCCAAGAAAAAGAGGGAAAATGTCCAAATAAACACAATCAGAAACAAGAAAAGATGAAGTCACATCTGACCCTGAAGAAATACAAAAGATCATTAGTGACTGCTATGTACACTTGTATGGAAACAAACTTGTAAACCTTAAGGAAATTGAGGACTTTCTGTCATCACACAACCTGCCTAGGTTGAAACCAGAAGAAATCGAGACCCCAAATACACAAATAAATATCAAAGAAATTGACTATGTAATAAGAATACTACCTACAAAACAAAGCCCTGGACCAGATGGCTTTCCAGCAGAATTCTATAAGACAATTAAGAAAGAGCTGCTACCAATCCTACTAAGTATTTCAGGTGATTGGGAATGATGGAACTCTTCCCAAATCACTTTAAGAAGTTAGCATCACATTGATAACCAAGTCAAGTGAAGACCCAACAAAGAAAGAGAACTACAGGCCAATATTTTTGATGATCATAGATGCTAAAATTTTCAACAGGATCCTAGCAAACCGGATTCACAACACATCTCAAAAATCATCCATCATGACCAAGTAGCTTCATCTCTGGG
>NW_007137748.1:0-2901 GCF_000164805.1 Carlito syrichta | reverse complement strand
CCTGTAATCCCCCTACTGGGAATATACCCTGAAGAACTCAAAATCACTGTCTAAAACAGATACCTGCCCATGTATAGTTATCACAACATTGTTCACAATAGCAAGATCTTGGAACCAACCATGCTGTCTATTAAAAGAGGACTGGACTTTAAAATGTGGTATATATACACAATGGAATATTATGTAGCTATAAAAAGGAGCACAATCATGAATTTTGCAGCAACCTGGATGGAATTAGAGTTTATAATACTGAATGATCTCTCACAGAATCAAAGATCTGAATATCACATGTTCTTTCTCAATAGTTTCTTGAAAAACTATTGTAATACTATAAGAAAAGGATTGACAGTAGTGGGAAACTATGGGGGAGAAGGGAGGGAAAGGGAGGTGGGATTAACGGTAGTCAATATCTGTCCTGAACGGAAGAGCACACCTCATCAACAAGGGGACCTGCACAATGCGTATTTGTATACCTAACCCTTAACTGTACCCCACAATTTTAAAATTTTTAAAAAATATATTAAAAAGGAGGAAACATTTGGGTGCTACCAATTTCTGGACTTAATTGGAGACTGTTTTCTATCACCTCAGGAGGCTGAAATCTAGGTCAACCTTGAAAAAGTTATAAGAAACTGAGATAGGTTCATGGATTCATTAAGAATTAAAAACTCATGACATTTAACTGCAAGTTAAGACTCTAGGTTATCTCACTTCTGTAATTAATTTAGGCAAGAACATAGTATTTTAGACTACACAATGCAATGTACCAGGGACTTAAATATGTGAAACCCAAAACAAATTTGCTAGGTTCACTATTTTAGAACTCCAAAGACAAGGTCCTTCCCCATAAGAGGTATGAAGGAAAACACAGACTCTTAAGGAATTATGGTTTGTATCCTAGGTGCTAGAGTGATATGATTGTTTCCCATTTCAAAACAGGAAAGACTTTTGGCAACAAGCAATATCAAACATAGTTTCTCTTTCTGTCCCATAGACATGTTGTGGTAACCATTCATCAGAGTGTGGCAAAGCTGCCTACAAAACTACATTGAAACTAACCAGCCAAAGGCTTTTATATTATCAGCATAGCTTCACACTAGGTAAGAGTGTGGCAAAATAGCTATCAGAAATGATTTAAAGCATAATGAGAAAATAAGAGAAAAATGAAAGGTTTTCCTGATATTTTCTGCTGACAGATGGCAGATGTATCCAGACTTTCAAATAGTTTACACTATAGCCTACTGAATCTATCATCACATTCTTATTTATTTGTTTATTTATTTATCTATTTATGTATTTCAAAGTAAAACACTTTCACAAAGAAAGCATATTTATCATATTGATTTTGATGGTAGCTGAAATAAAACCTTAGACGTTCCCCATGGTGCTAAAGAGAAAACACAATCATGCATATTGGAAAACTCTTGGCAAAAAAATAACGGAATATGGTATAATAATTTGTGTCAGTTCAGGGAACAAAAGTGTGGGAGTCCATCAATGCAGAAAAGCAGTTCTGGAGTTCCCTATACAAAAGAGTGCATTCCTGGGCAATAGAGTTCATTAACAGGCTTTGGATGAAACACTTACATACTACCTATTTATGGGTTCAATTCAAGACTCTGTCCCATTTACCACAGGAGGCTGAATTAAGTTCAAAAGGGAAAACTTCAGAAGAAATGACAATAGAATCAAAACTCCATGAAGTGTTAAAATTGTATATTCTTTAATCTAACTGCAGTTTAAGGCTCAAGATTATTTTACTCCTAAAATTAACTTCGGCGTAAAGATCACAGTATTTAAAACTACACATTGAATTTATTATGAGCTATGTCAGTCACTGTTGCACAATATATGAAATGTGTCTTTACATTGGGGCATGTTGTGTGAAATGTGGTTTTAACTGTTTTGTTATTTGAGTATGTTCTCATAACTGGTTTTTGCTGTTTGAGATGTATCTCTGATGCAGATTGAATGAGATAATTTCATCCTGGGTTAATTTTTGGATGAGAGGTATCTGTCACTTTTGCACAATGTGTAAAATGTGTCTGTAACAAATGGCATGTGGTGTGCCTTGTGTAATTCACTATTTTATATTGTATACAGGTGTTTTAACAACTGGGTGCATGCTGTATAAGCCATGGCATGCTATTATTTCAGACTGGGTGCATTTTCAGATAAAATGTGTCTTTCACTATTGTATATTGTAAAAAAAGTAACTCTAATCATGGCATCTGGTGTGAAATGTGTGTTCAATTTAGTTTTATGTTACATGTGGATTTTCTCACAATCGTGTGCATGCTGTTGCATGTTGAATGAGACTATTTCATACTAGGTGCACTTGCAGATTAGCTATATCTTTCATTGCTGTAAATTGTGTAAAATGTGTCTCTAAATTTTGCATGGTGTGTGAAATGTGTGTTTGTGTATTACACTGTATGTGAGTTTTTATGCCACTTGGTACATTCTTAATGAGCTGTGTCTTTGATGCATGAGATTATTTCATGCAGACTGTATTTTTGCATGAAGTATTTCATAATTGTCAGTGGTAGAAAATGTGTTTCTAACTTGAGGTATGTTGTGTGAAATATGTGTTTAAGAGTCTTGCATTGTATTGGAGTAATTTGCAACTAGATACATGCTGAATGAGCTGTGTTCATAATATCTGCATTTTGAATAAGATAATTTTATGCTTGGTGTATTTTTGGATAAGTCTGTTACTGTTGCACATTGTATGAAATTTGTCTATAAAAAAATACATGGCGTGTGTAAAGTTCTTATAACTGTTTTACATGGTGTGTGAATTTATTCACAACTGGATGCCTGGTGTGCTAGAAGTGCCACTCACTGTTACACATTAAATAAGATGAAAACTTCATAGGTTCATTTTTGGAGGAGTTACTT
>NW_007137747.1:0-719 GCF_000164805.1 Carlito syrichta | reverse complement strand
CATCCAATTTGGAGGAGGGCCAATCACTGTGACACCAATCAGAGAGGTTGAATGGTCAAAAGGGCACCCATTTTGGAAGAGGCACAGTTACTAGGGCGTCCAACATAGAAGAGGGCTAGACACTGTCATACCCATCATAAAGGATGCCCAATTATTGGAGCATCAAGCACAGAGGAGGTCTAGTCATTGTGTCACCCATTACTTGAAAGTTCCAGTCACTGGACACCCATCACTGAGGATGGCTAGTCATTGGGCACCCCAGGATGGAAAGGTTAGCCACTGGAACACTGATCATAGTGATAGCCCAGCCAATGGGGCGCACATTATAAAGTAGCCCAATCACTGTCCCATTCATCACAAAGGAGTACCAGAATTTGTGGGCACCCCTTACTGGGGAGGCTCAATACATGAGACATCCATCACAGAGGAGGGCTGGACACAGGAGCAGCCATTATGGAGGAGGGCCAAACATTGGAAACCAATCACAGATAAGGCACAGTCAATGGGACAACCATTATGGAGAAGGGTCAGAAAATGGGTCATCAATGTGGATAAGGCCTCCTAACTGAGGCACCAATCACAGAGGAAGAAAATTTACTAGGGCATTCATCACAGAGATTGCAGCATCACTGTGGAAACCATTATGGAGGTGTTCCAGTCACTGTGACACCCATAAAAATGGCACACTACCCACTGGTGCACCCATCATGGAGGATGTC
>NW_007137746.1:0-4800 GCF_000164805.1 Carlito syrichta | reverse complement strand
CCCCCCCAAACTCCTCCTCCCTTTGTGTAAAAGCATAAAAGCCATCTGCTTAAGGAAGTCAGGGCCTCTGAGTGTACTCCGCTGCATCAGTTGTCAACAGAGGTCCAGGCTCGAGCTTGTAAATAAAAACCCTCTTGAACTTTCATCGGAATTGGCTCTTGGTGGTCTCTCGGATTGAACTTTCGGCCACTACAAATTAAAAAAAAAATCACTGCAGTCACACCTACGTGATTGCAGCATCTCCAAGAGAAAGAATTAAATCCAGGGCTGGAGGGGATACAGTGTGCTGATCTATAGTGTAGATGCCCTAATATTTATTGGAGATCCCACCTATATTCTTATCTTTACCTTTCTCACCCCTCATCTTTTATTATTTCTTAACTGTTGACCCTTTGTGGACTGTGTTAGAATCTGGTGGCAACTGAAAGCTCTGGTTGAGGATACATTTCTGCATGCTGGAAGGTCCCAGGGAAAAACATTAGACCACCGTGGTTCAATAGGGTGAGGGACTAAGATTAACTCTTTACTTCCTCCTAGCCAAGATTTCTGAGTTTCCCCATGGACTGAGCTGGATCTCAGAGGACAACTGATGGTCTCTTCCTAGGGCTACTTCCTAGGGAATCAAGAAGGTCTCCAAAGGAAACTTAGGACCGCCAGTGTCCATACAGGTGGGATACAAAGTTCTTGACTTTTTTGCTCTTTTTCTCTCTGGTTGGCAAAATGACTCCATGAAGAACCTTGAAATTCCAACAACTACATGGTACACATTTCTGTGCCTCTGGTAAGTTATATGTCATTTATCACCCACACACCCACATATTTGGATGCACACTCTTGGAACCCTTGGTTTTATTTCAAATGCATTTCTGGGTCTTTCAGCTTTTCCCAGTCTTGTCTTGGGAGATATCTAGTAAGGGTCTGGGAGCCAGTTGCTAGAAGTCCTGGTACTGAGTCTTCCAAGACATGGTGGAGCATAGCACTTCACGAGATTCAGTGGACCCAGGGATGGGAGGATGCTCTCTCCCTCGGGACTCACATCCTTTGTGTTGTTTCCTTTGAACCTGTTGGGGATGCCCAGTGGGGGATATAGAGGAGCTAAGACCCAGAAAGAAATCTATGAAACCATTATCCCATCCCAGTTGTATCCCTGTTTCCTTTTAGAGGTACCATGGAAAATGCTCAATTGGTTGTGAAGAAAGATATGCCACTGGCATGCCTTTAAAAACACCTTAAAGTTTTAGAACTCAGTGAGGATATTCACCCAAAGTTTTTAATATTTTACTGCAACACTGCTTGACCACAATATAAGCTGGAGGATGGTGACACCTGGGCAGAGGGTGACTCCCTACATCCTAATGCCCTTCTACAGCTTAATTTGTACTTAAAATGACAAATAATTTGAGATTCCATATATTCAGGTCTTTTATAGGTTAGCTCGCTACCCAGATATTCTTTATTCCTATTGCACTTTTGTGTTGGATCCCCAGACCCCATTGCCTACTGGTTCCTCAGAGGCTACTAACCCTGCTGATTTAGCTGCCCCTTCCCTGAAAGCCCCTACACCTCCTTCATCCTCTCCTACAACTTCACTTCATACACCCACTACCTCTTCTATCTATCCACTTCTGCCTATCGAGGGCTTGTCTTTACTGGCCATGACTCCTAAGCCCCATCCTATGTCTCATTCTCCTTTAGATCTGTACTAATAAATCCTCTTACACCTCATAAGTTCCCAAAATACCCATCTCCAGCCCACACCGGTACAGGAAAAACCTTTCAGGGACCACTTGCTCATCAATTTTCCCTTCAAGTAGTAGCAGGGACAGAGGGAATTGCACTAGTTCATGTGCCCTTGTCTTTAACAGACATCCCAAATTGAATCTAAACTGGGCTCTTATTTTACTGACCCAAATAAATGCACTAAAGTATTCCAATATTTGACCCTGTCATATGACTTAACCTGGAAGGATCTCCATGTTATTTTAATCACAACCACTACTCCAGAGGAATATGCTCATATTTTTGGCAAGGCTCTGGAATATGCTGATGAACTAAGCCATACCCAGTCAGACCATTACTCCCTGGCAGTCCTATCTATTCCTGAGGTAGATCTGCTTGGGATTATCAAATAGGTTCCATAGATTGACCTAAATAGGACCATATAGTTGCTTGTATATTGCGAGGGCTAAAAAATGGTATTATCATATAAGTCAACTATGAAGAAATAAAAGAGGTTTGTCAAAGACCAGATGAAAACCCATCAATTTTTCTAAGTCGCCTCTCTGAGATATTGCAGCAGTTTACTAATGTTGTTTTCAACTCTGGAGGTACATGCTCTTTTGGCTATGTATTTTATCTCCCGGTCAGTACTGAACATTAGGCACAAACTCTATAAATTAGAAAAGGACCCCAAAACCCCTCAATTGGAACTATTGGATAAAGCACTTAAAATCTTTAACAACAGGGAGGAGGAAAGAATACGGGACTGCAAACATAAGCGGAAAGCATCACAGGCTTTATTTACCACTTTAGCAAAGACAGTCACTAATGATAATCTTCCACCCCAGATGATCAGTAATAGAAGGGGTACACACCCACTTCCCAGGTTTGTTTCTGATGCCCTCAAAATGGGCATATAGCCAAAGACTGTGAAGCCCTGCCACCAGCAACAACCTGTCCCGAATACAAACAGCATGGACATTGGGCTCATAATTGCCCCGTTTGACTAGTTGTAGGAGAGAACATGGCCCAGAGACTTGCGGCAAATGAGGGACACCAGGCACGTCACACAATATCAGAAGGGGATCTTTTGTACTGGCTCCTGTCAGACTAACTTGCCCCTAGTTCAGTAGCCCCAACATCTTTTTAACAAACTAACTAAGCCTAGAATGAAAATATCAGTAGTTGGCAGGGTTATATCATTCATTATTGATATGGGGCCTACATGCTCAGCTCTACTTGAATTTTCTGATACATGCCTTTCTTCATAACTTTTGGTTGGGTGGGTGCAGGACATTATATCCAGTTCTCTCACTATGCCATTATTTCCATGTGTTCTGGGAGATAAAGTATTTAAGCATTCCTTCCTTGTTATGGCAACATGTTCAGCTCCATTATTGGGAAGGGACATTATGACAAAAATTGGAACTCGTATTATTCTTTACCCTGAAGCACCATCACTGTATTTTTGGGTGGCTTTTGTTTAGCTTTGAATTTCCCTGATAGTTCTACATTGAATCCTATCCAAGCCCTTCCACTGCATATCCAATGAGCAGTGTCCTCTTTAGTTTGGAAGATGTCAACACCAGGACGAGCATCTCATATAGTCCCCCCATTATTCAATTAAAGGATCAAAATTCCTTTCTTAATAAGCCCAAATAGCCTATAAGTAAAAAAGCTCTACTAGGTATCAAACCACTAATTGAAAACTTTTTATACACTGGGTTTCTCATCCCCACTAACTCCCCATATAATACCCCCAATTTTTCCAATCAAAAAGCCAAATGGCTCTTGCAGACTTTTCCAAGGTTTACAAATTACAAAAGAGGCTGTTATTCCTATACATGCAATAGTTCCAAATCCATAAACTCTTCTCGGCACAGTTCTATCTGTGGCCCAATACTTTACTGTACTTAACCTAAAGTATGCATTTTTCACTACATCTATAGCCCCTAAATCTTACAATTTGTTTGCATTTACATGAACAAATCCCGGTACTAATAAATTCCAACAACTAGATTGGACAGTCCTCCCTCAAGTATTTCAAGACAGCCCACATTTGTTTTGACAGGCATTAGCTGCCAACTTGTCTCAATTACAGTTACAAAACAGTTATTTATCTCAATACATGAATTATTTACTTTTTTGTAGCCCTTCCTTGGAAACCTCTTGTAAAGATACCATCTCTCTTTTAAAATTTCTATGTAATAAGGGATACTAGGTCTCCACTACCAAGACTCAATTAAACTTAACACAGATCACCTACTTAGGTTTTTTACTAAGCCATGGAAGCCAACAAATAACTCTCATAAGGAAACATCTTATAACATTATATCTACTCCTTCAATCCAAGAAGGAAATATCTTTTGGGATTTAACTGGTACTTTAGTATTTTGATTCCCAATTATAGACTTATAGCAAAGGCATTATACAAAGCTACTCAGGGTCCAGAACTTGAGCCTCTGGACTTGCACTCACTGGCACAAAAAGCTTTCCTTTTTTTCTCTGGGTCTCACTAACAAGGGCCCTAGCTTTGGCACTCTCCAACTTACAAAATAATTTTATACTCTACACAGTGAAGAGGGAAGGGATAGCCTTAGGGCTGCTAGACAAAAGTACTGTCCAGATATTAAGGCAGTAGGATACTTATCTACACAATTGGACAATGTAGCAAAAGGGTGGCTGTCTTGCCTTTGGACCCTAGCAGCAACTGCCATACTAACTCAGGAAACTAATAAAATTACTAATGGACAGTATATTGCTGTGCACGCTCCACACCAGATGGCTGACATTTTTAAAAATAATGCTTACAAATTTCTTACTAGATAAAGACTTACTAAATACCAAACTCTGCTCATTGGCAACTCTAATACAACTCTCCAAAAATCAGGTCCCTTAAACCACGCTACCTTCCTGCTACTTCCAGAACTGACAGAACATTGCTGTACAGAAATTCTTGAAATGTTTAGAGCAGTAAGACAAGACTTAACTGGCCTTCCCCTTCCTAATTCTTAATGCAAATGGTACATTGATGGGAGCAGTTTTGTTATTAAGAAGAAAGGGAAGCCAGATATGCCATAA
>NW_007137745.1:0-5300 GCF_000164805.1 Carlito syrichta | reverse complement strand
TGCTATAATCATGCAACTCATTGAAGCAGTTCAACTACCTGTCCAAATTTCAGTAATCCACTGCAAGGGACTTCAGTGATCTCACAGTGTGGAAGCCTTAGGATATGACAAAGCAGATAACGAAGCAAAAAGAGCAGCCCTCATTCCTTATCCTGCATTAGAAGCTGCTTTCATTCCTACTATTATACCACACTATACAGAGGCAGAGCTTCTAGCCTGGAAAAAGCAGTGTGCTATAAACAAAGGGCCCTGGTTAACTCTTCAAGGAAAATTTGTTTTACCTGTTTCTCAAGAGAATGAAATCTTGACTCGCTTAAATAATTCATTACATTTAGGACATAAACCGCTATTTAAATTTTTAAGTCCACAAATCCTGTTTTCCAATCTTACATCTAAGCTTAAGGCAATTACACAGGCATGTCCAATTTGCAAAAGAATTGAGTCCTCAAGAAAGTCTCAGATCACCACCTTCTCTTCCCATTCATCAAGTAAAGGGACAAACTCCAGGCCAGGACTGGCAGATTGATTTTACTCACATGCCTAAATATAAGAAATATAAATACCAGCCGAACATTATTGATACTTTCTCAGGCTAGAGGGAAGATTTTCCAACAACTTCAGAAAAAGTCCCAGAGGTTATAAAGGCACTAATAAATGAGATTATCCCTCGCTTTGAACTACATATGTCCTTACAGAGTGACAATGGTCCATATTTTAACTCTCAAATAACTCAGCAAGTTACAAAAGCTTTGGGTATTGACTTTTTTTTTATTGGAGTCTCACTCTGTCGCCCAGACTGGAGTACAGTGGCCGCTCCTGGCCACTGCAACCTCGACCTGCTGGGCTCTGGCGATCCTTCCGCCTCAGCTTTCCAAGTAACTGGAACTACAGGCATATGCTACCACACCCGTCTAGTTTTTTGATTTATTGTAGAGATGAGGTCTCACCAAGTTGCCCAGGCGGGTCTCGAACCCGTGGGCTCAGGCAATCCACTCATCTCAGCCTCCCAAGGTGCAGGATTACAGACTGTGCCACGAGCCCGCCTGGGTATTGATTTTAAACTTCATGCAGCATACCATCCATAGTCTTCAGGTAAAGTAGAAAATTCCCATTCTATCCCAAAACATTTAAATAAAATATCCTTAGAACTAAAACAAGGATGGCCTTCATTACAGCCTATTGCTCTATTGCAACTCAGAATACTCTAAAAGCACCTTTGTTTTTGAGTCCTCTTGAGCACATGTATGAACTACCTCTTTTACTTCAACCAGAATTCCGACGGAGCTTCCTCCACTGAGAAATTACCTACCAGCCTTGGAGTTTGCTAGGAAACTATTAATAGAATATGCTAATCAGCAACTACCAGCTCCAGGAATAGAAACACATGCAACTTTCCCTGTGAGCCCAGGAGATTGTGTCCTCTTAAAGAACCTGCCTGGTTAAACTAAACCCCTCCAACCTTGTTGAAAAGGACCTTTTCAAGTAATTATAACTACTCCTACAGCTGCCAAGTTGTCTGGATTTACAAACTGGATTCATTTGTCTAGACTGAAGTTAACTTCCTCACTGCTTCCAGAAACCTCACCCTCACCAAGGATCCAAAGAATAATACGTTGCTGAATCTGTAAGTGATTTACAGTACCTTATTAAAAAGGTAAAAAAATCTAAGTAGTTTTTTTACAACTGGATTTAGTTAAAGTTTATAACTCTCGTGTGTATTTTATGGTACTCTTAGAACATCAGTGGGGGATAGACATCATTATTCTAATAAAAGATTAGCTAGTAGAGTACACTCATATGGATGTATATGGTGTCTGAACCCTAAATACCCAAACCATGAAAATGCATTCATACATAGAACTTGTTCTACTAATTTTCAGGCATGAATATACTTTATGAATCATTTGATCTTTTGCCATCACGTTATATATCATCATATTAGAGAAAGGGGACAATTTAGACTTTAGAGAAAATCTGAAGCATGGTCACCCAATAAAATATGAGACCTGAAGTTTTAATAATGGACAAATTTATGTACCCCCCAAAAAAATTCTCCCCGGCCTTTAAACTATTTATGTGTTTATACTATTACCAGTTATTTTTTTTTAAATAAAGCTGGTTACAGACACAGGTAAAAAAAAAAGCCAACTATAATTTCCTGTGACACAGAATGTGGGGTACCATAAAACTCAACTTCTCTCTGCTGCAGCATGATCACTGTCATCATCCTCCTCCCGGTATATCTGGAGAAGCTTTGTACAATCCATGTGATGAGGATATGTATCATCATTCTTTGTGCCCACCTGTAACTAAACAACCCACCAAAATACCTCCACCAACTATTTTTACTGATTCTTTATTTCCAGGCCCCCTCCTTGGTTTTCATTACGATTCTGACAATTTCGGCCATGACCAACAACCTAGCATGGCAGCATACCAAGATACATGTGTCATCCTATATAATACTACCTTCCCTACATACCACTGGATTAAAACAGGCCCTCCTTAAAATCCTTGATATTTTAAGGTTAAAACTTATACCAGGCACAGGCCTGTTCTACTAATGACTTCATCCCATTATGGCAGACATTCAGTTCTGCTTAAGAACAAACGGCATTAATAACTTGGGAAATTATACAATCTTCGAAACAAATCATACTATGCATTTTATAAATGGTATTGCCATTCTAGTCTCCTTTAATAACCAAATTGTGGCAACAAATTGGCTACTATGTGGAGCAGCAGGACTTTTAGGTGACCGCTTATATCCAAATTTAAAAATCAAAGCTCATCACCAGCAATGTGGATATATGCCAAACCATTGTGGATGCATACAACTATGGTTCCAAAATTTTTCACGGGCTGTTGTGGGAATGGCATTAGATACCCATGGTGGAGTCTCATGTGACTAGTGTAACTATATACAATTATATTTTTCCTGAATAAGGGGTGCTGTTATGTAGAGGTTATTACATTGCAGAATATACAGCTCAGGCTATAGATTTACGAATCAAGAAGGAAAATTCAACAATACATCATACAAATAGAATGGCTTTAAATTACTTATCAGCAAAAATGGGAGGCTTATGTGGAATAGTGGGAAGTATGTGTTGTACAACCATAGATGATTGCAGAGTACTTTGCAACTTACGTCAATGAATTAGAGCTTTTACCAAACATACATATAATATATGAAACTATTTTAATTTCTCTAGCATTGCTTCTGGGGCAATAGTCTTTTCATCATCGTTGACCTAATAATTTTTGCCTGTGCTCTTGCTCAATGTTTGATTAAATACAAATAGTATTCGGTTAAAGTCCTGCAATTTCCTATTTATGCCCTTGGAAATAAATAGGTAGGGACATCTTTATGGTCCACCTCAACAGTAAGCAGCTACAAAAGACAAATGGGGAAATTCTCCCCATTTCCCAGAATCATAAGAATATTTCCAAAAGCAGGAGTAGGGAATGAAAGGACAGACTAAGATTGGGAAATGCATTTTTTATCTTGTTCCTAAACCTTAATACAATAATGAGAAAGTAGAAGCTACGTTTTGGAGAAATGTATACTTTAGGTAAAAATTAACCTTGCCAACTTTGTCTTTTCAGAAACACAGACTTCCCAAGAATACTTGGTGCAGGGTGACCAGGAGTAACCTCAGAGTTTTCTGTCCAGATTTCCTAGCGTCATGGAACCCAGCAGATTGCCAATCAAGCTTGCGCAGATAAAAGGGAATTTACAAGGTCTAAGACTTCATGCTTTAACAAAGTCATGCAGATTGCAGGACTTGAACCACTCAGATGGGGTATCAGTTGGGGATTCAATATTCCAGTAAATTGGGCACCATCAGCAGGGAAGTCAAGGATCCCCTGAAGCTGCCCGCCAGGAATGCATAGGAGATTAAGGGAAATCCACCCTATATTAGCTCCAAGAAATGTCATTCAGAAATATACAGGAGCATTAGAATTCTAATCATGCCCTTCCCTAGGGGTTGTAATAATGTGGGTGAACATTAGGGATTCTCTGTGTCACAAGATTTCCAGGAGAGACAGTCAATTAGGAAGTCATGGCAGTCACACCTACCTAATTGCAACACCCCCAAGGGAATGAATTAAGGCCAGGGCTGGAGGGCTACAGGACCACACTCATCTAGAGTGTAGGCCTAATTCCTGTCTTTGGTATGTGAACTTTTCTTAAATTAGTCTTTTCTTCTTTCACCTCTTTTTGTGTTGCAATTCTTTGCAATGTTTGGATCTTTGGGTTACCAGCAAACATATCTCCATCATGCTGATTCCAGCGGTGCTGTGCCCCCATTTATCCATCCACCATCACCCTATCCCTGCCCTAACAGGCTTCCATCACAGAAGAGAACCAATCACTGGGACACCCATTTCAGTGGAGAGTTAGTCACTTGGGCACATGTAACAGAGAAGAGTAATTCCCCAAGGCATTCATCACAGAGACCAGTCACTGGGACAATCATAACAGTGGAGGGCTATTCACTGAGGCAACAAAGAAGATGCTTATCACTGCAGTACCCATTGCAAAGGAGGGCCTCTTACTAAGTCACCAATTAGAGAGGAGAGCCAGTCACTAGAGTACCAATTACAGAAGAGAGACAATGAGGCATCAAACATAGAGAGAAGAATGTCATCAAGACATCCATTCAAGAGAAGAACAAGTCACTGAATCCTGATCACAGCAGAGGCCCAGTCACTGGGGCAAACATCAGAGGAGAGACAGTCACTGAGTCCTCCATTACACAGGAGGACCAATCACTGAAACAGAAGCTTGCCAGACACCTGGAATTCCATCACAGAAAGGGACCAGTCACTGGGGCACACATCACATGGGAGGGGCAGTCACTTGTGAACCCAAAACAGAGATGGGGCTTTCCCTGGGAAGCCAAAACAGAAGTAAGGCAGTCATGAGGGCAACCTCCACAGAGGATGGCTAGTCACCAAGAAACCCACACAGAGGAGGGCTTGTCACTGTGTAACCAATTACAGAGGAAGAAAATTCACTGAGGCATCAATTATAGAGGACGGTCATTCACTGGGACAGCCATCATTGAGGAAGGCTACTCACTGGCATCATTATTGAAGACAAATCACTGTGACACAAACCACAAAGGAGGACTTGTCCCTGGGGAACCAATTATGTAGGAGGCCAGTCATTGGCACATGCATCACAGAGGAAGGCAAGTTACTAGGGTGCCCATTAGGGAGCAGGGACTGTCGCTGGGACAACCATCACAGAGGAAAACCACTCACAGTCTCATCCATCACTGAGGAAGGCC
>NW_007137744.1:0-1019 GCF_000164805.1 Carlito syrichta | reverse complement strand
GGAAGTGTAGTCACTGTGCAACTATCACAGAGGAGGGATAGTCATTGGGACAGCCATCACAAAATAGGAACACCCATTCACAGTCCAGTCACAGGAACACCCATTACAGAAGTGGGCTATGTTACTGTTGCAAGCAGTCAGTCACTGGAGCACTGATTACAGAAGACAACCAGTCAATGGGGTGCCAAATACAGAGGCAGGACAGTCACAAAGGCTCTTCTCACAGAGGAGAGTTAGTCACAGGGTACTCAATACAGAGAAGGGCTTGTTGATGTGGAACCCATTAGAGAGGAGGGAAAGTCACTGGTGCACCCTTTATGGAGGAGGGCCAGACCTCAGGAAAACCTTCACAAAAGTGGGTTAGTTACTAGGGCACCAACCACAGATGTAAGTCTGTCACTGGGGCACTGATAATGGAGGAGGGAAAGTCAATGTGTCCCCCTTTACCAAGAAGCCCATCTGGGGCACCAATAATAAGAAGGGCCTGTCATTGGTCCACTCATAACACAGGAGAACCAGTCACTGGGACATACATCACAGAAGAGAGAAGGTAGGTCAAGTCACTGGATTCCTATCCTACAGGATAAAACAGAAGCACATATCAGAGGAGAGCTAGTCATAGTGAAACACAATAGGATGAATCCTAGTCACTGGGACTCCCATCAAAGATGAAGTCTAGTCATCTGGGCACATATCACAGTTGACAGGCAGTCCTTGAGACAACTATTACAGAGGAGGACCAATCACAGAGGCACTCATCACAGAGTAGGCTCAGTCACTGGGATATCCATTATAAGAAGCTCAATTACCAGTGCACTGAAAAAAGAGTGGGACCAGTCACTGGAGTACCCATTATAGATGAGGTCTACTCCCTGGGACACTGACCACAGAGTAAGCTTAGTGACTGGGTAAACCATTATTGTGGGATTGCTGTTTCTGGGGCACCCATCAGAGATGGCAAGTCCCTGGGGTACCAATTGCAGATAGGGCTAGTAACTGGGACACTGATTACACGTGTG
>NW_007137743.1:0-2757 GCF_000164805.1 Carlito syrichta | reverse complement strand
AAATATAAAGGTAAGTCACTGGGGCTCTAATCACTAGGGAGTTTCTGTCATTAGGGCACACAATTTGGACAAGGACCAGTCACTAGCACATCCAACAAAAAGGAGAACCCATCACTATGAAATCCATGACGGAGGTGGCCATGTAAGCGGGACACCCATCACTGAACAGAGCTAGCCCCTGGGACAACCATTATGCAGGGGGGAAAGAAACTGAAGAACGATCAGAGAGGAGGTCCAGTCACTGGGGCACCTATAGTGGAGAAGGGCCAGTCACTGGGGCATCAATTACAGAGAAAGTCAATTCACTTGAGCACCCAATATGGATAAGTGCCAGTCACTGGGTCAACCTTCAAAGATACCATTATGGAGCAGTTCCAGTGGCTGGTGCACCAATCACAGAGAATTGCTAGTCACTAAGGCATCAATGATGGATGAAAACAGTCACTGTGGCAATTATTACAGGAGGTGTTCCGTCACTGGGTCACCCATCACAGAGTAGACCTAGACAATGTGATGCCCATTTCAGAAAAAAGCAAGTCATTGGGGCACCTTTCAGAGAGGAGGGTTAGTCACTACATCATCTATTATGGATGAGAGTCAGACAAGTGGAACCGATCATAAATGATGGCCAGTCGATGGGAGGACTTTCACAGAAGAGTGTCATTCACCGTAGCAGATATCACAGAGGAATGTCAGTCACTGGGATATCTAGTATAGAGGAGGGCCAATTTCTATGGTACCAAAGACAGAGGAGAGTCAATCACTACGACAAAGGAGAGTCAATTGCTGGGGGTATCCATCACAGGGGAGTCATTCCCTGGGGCATACATCACTGAGAACCAGTCTCTGAGGCATCCATCACAGAGGATGGACAATCACTGAGACACCCATTAGGAGGAGGCCCAGTCACTGGGACACATCACAGAAGAGGCCTACTCATTATGACATCCATAAAAGAGGAGGGCCAATCTTTTGGCACCCATTATGAAGGAGGGTCAGCACTGTGACAACCATCACAGGTGAGGGAGAGTTACTGGGGCACCCATCAATGATGAGTATCATTCAATGGGAAACCCATTACCAAGGAGGGCTACCACTGGAACACAAATTACAGAAGAGGTCCAGTTATGAGGACACCCATTACAGAGTTGGGATATTCACTACTGCACCTCTAATTGTGGAGGGCCAGTCAATGGGAAACCAATCATCAATTAGACTTAATTACTGGGGCTTCCATAATGGAGAAGACCTAGTCACTGAGGCACCAATTATGTAGGTGAGTGATCATAGAAGGAAGCTATGGGGCAGACGTCACAAAGGAAGTATCAATCACTGGGATGTTTTTTACAGAATAGGGACTGTCACTGGGCCACCCAACGTAGAGAAGGGCTAGTCAAAATTCGCACATCACAGAGAAGTTTAGTCACTGAGACATGCATAACAGAAGAAAGCTTCTTACTGTGGCACCCATCACAGACGAATTCTTTTCACTTTGGTACCCAAAAGAGAGGAGAGCTAGTCACTAGGACACCCATTATGGAGGAGGGCAAGTCTGTTGGACGTCCTTCACACAGGAGGGCTTTTCACTGAGACAACAATTATGGTGAAGGACCAACCACTAAGATAAACATTACATAAGAAGAGTATCCACTAGATAACCCATCACAGAGGAGATGTAGTCACTAGACCCATCACAGAAGAGACTCAGTAACTGGGGCAGCCAACAGAGAAGATGGCCAGTCACTGGGGCAACCATCACAGACGAAGGCCATTCACTAGGACACTCAACACAGACAAGGTGAAGTCACTGGGAACCCATAATAGAGGAATGCATCACTAGTACAGCCATAATAAAAGAGGGCCAATTCCTGCAACCCCTGTCACATAGGTGGGTTAGTCCTGGTGGTATCCATCACAGAGGAGACCTAGTCACTTGAATACTAATCACTGAAGAGTACTAGTCACTGGGGCACTGATCACAGAGGAAGTCTTGTAACAGTGGCACCCATCATATTGTACAGCCAGTCTCTGGGTCACCCATCGTAGGGGAAGTCAGTCACAGGGTTGCCCATCATAGGTGAGGGACAGTCACTAATGCACCAATTACAGAGGGGAGTCTGTCAATCGGGCGTTAATAACAGAATATTTGACTCAATGGGGCACTAAACACAGATAAGGGTCAATCACTGAGGCATCCATCACTGAGAAGGTCCAGTCACTGTAACTTCAATCACAGAAAAGAGCCAGTCTGTAGGGAACCCTTTATACCAAAGGGCCAGACACTTGGCACAAAATGTACAGGTGGGGCAGTCAGTCACTGGAGCACCCATAATAGATAAGTATCTGCCACTTTTTCATTCATCAGACAACCAGGTCAATCTTGGAGTTTCCCTCACAGAGAAGAACTACATGGCACCCATTAAAGAGGAAAGCCAGGTACTGGATCATATATCACAGAGAAGGGCTGTCCACAGGGGCATCCAATTAGGAAGGGGAAATCACAGAGGCACAAATCACAAAGGGGCCCCAGTCAATGCATTACCTCCTATGGAGGTGGCCCAATCACTGGAAAACTCTTCACCAAGGAGGTTCAGTCACTGGGGCATCCATAATGGAGGAGGCTCAGGAACTAGGACATCCATCACTGAGGAAGAATAATCACTGGTGCACCCATTTTAGAAGGGGCTCAGTTGCTAGTACACCCATCACAGAGGAGGGCTAGTCAATGGGACGCTCATCATATATAAGGAATGTCAC
>NW_007137742.1:0-4280 GCF_000164805.1 Carlito syrichta | reverse complement strand
GCAGAAGAGTCCCAGAGACTGGGACACCCAGTATGGAGAAAGGTCAGTCAATGGGGACACCCATATCAGAAAAAGGCTAATCACTGGGTCATCCATCAAAGAAAAAGTCAGTTATTTGGACACCCATCACAGATGAGAGCCAGTCTCCCAGTCACCCATCACAGAGGAAAACCAGTCATTGGGACACCCATCACAGAATAAGTCAGTAACTGGGAAACCCATCACAGTGGATGTTTAGTCTCTGGAAAACTCATCAGGTGCTCTGATCACAGAGGAGTGTTAGTCATTGATGCATTAATCACTGAAGAGGGCCATTCACTGAGACAGTCATCACAGAAAAGGTCAGTTATGGGGGCACCCCTCACAGAGTTGAACCTGTAACTGGTCACCTTTCACAAAGGAAGGGCAATCACTGGGGCACTGATAACAGAGAAGGACATGTAACTCAAGAAACCATCACAGAGGAGGCCAATCATGGAGGCACTCCTCACAGATAAGTGCTAGTCACTGGGACACCAATCATTAAGGACGGCTAGTAATTGTGGCATCCAAAAGAGAAGAGGACCAGTCACTGGGGCACCCATTACGAGGAGGACCAGTAACTAGGAAACCCATAAAAATGAAGGATATGACCCTGTGGCATCAATTATGGAGGAAGTCCAGTTACTGGGACACCCTTCACAGAGATGCACCAGTCACAAGGGCACAAATTATGGAGGAGGACTAACCATTGGAGCATCAATCACCAAAGTGGAACAGTCACTGGGGGTACCCATAATGGAGGAGAACTGGTTACTGGAGTACCCATTATGTAGGAGACCAGCTATCACAGAGGAAAGCTAGTCACTGGGGCACCCATCACAGAAGAGGATCAGTTTATGGGACATTTTTCACAGAGAAGGGAACATCATGAGGAACCCAGGGCACAGGAGGTACAGTCAATAAGCCACACATCACATGAGGCTAGTCTCTTGGAATTACATCACATAAGAGGGCTTGTCATTGTGGCACACATCACAGAAGAGAGCTAGTCATTGGAAAATAAATCATGGAACAGGGCCAGTCACTGGTGCACCCAACCAAGAAGAGATGTAATAACCAAGGCACTCATCAAGTATGAGGGCAGTTACTATGACTGACATCACAGAAACGGGCTTATCACTTGATAACCCATCACAGAGAAGGACAGTCACTGGGTCAACCATCACAAAGAAGGGTAATTCAGTGGGGTACCCATTACAGAGGAGGGTCAGTTACTGGGGAATGGATGACAGAAGAGTACCATTAACTTGGTAACCCATCACATAGGCGGCCCTATCATGGGATCACCACTCCCAGAGGAAGGCTTCTCACTTGGATACCCATGAGGGAAGATGGGTACACACTGAGTCACCCATTACCGAGGAGGACTTGTCACAGGAACACCCCAAACTGAGGAGGGTGAGTCATTTGGACACACATTTTGTGGATGGTCTGACACTGGGTCTCCAATCACAGATGTGGGCTAGTACTTGGAGTATCCATTATGACAAAAGCTTAGCTACTGGGACATCCATCACAAAGAAGTGTAGTCCCTGGGGCACCAACTTGGAGGAAGACCAGTCACTGGGGACCAAAATACTGGGGTCCAGTCAATGGAGCATATCATGGAGGAGGCAGTCATTGAGTTATCCCTCATAGAGGAGGGCAAATCACTAGGGCACATCTTATGGAGGAGATCCAGATACTGGGGTACACATCATAAAAACGTGCTAGTCAGTGGGATACCTATTTTGGAGGAGGCATAGTTAGTAGGACACTCATTACAGAAGTGGGATAATCACCATGGCACCCATCAAAGAGGATGACAAGTCATTAGGGCACAAATCACAGAGGATATCCAGTCACTGGGGCACCCATTATGGTGGAGGACATTGTACTAGGACCCTCATCATAGAAGAGAGCTTGTTATTTGGGCACCTGTCTTTGTGGAGGCCCAGAATCTGGGACATCAATCAGAGAGAAGGACTAGCCACCTAGATACTCATTTTGGAGGAGGTCCAGTCACTAGGACACCCATGATAGAAGATAACTTGTTACTGTAGCACCCTTCACAGAGGATGAGAAGTCATTAGGGTAGCAATCAGAGAAAATATCCAGTCATTGGGGGAGGGGTTGTAACTGGGACACCAATTATGAAGAAGTCCCAGTTACTGAAATACCCATCACAGAGGAGTAATGCTCACTGGAGCAATTATTATGGAGGAGACCCAGAAACAGGGCCACCCATGTGAAAAGAGGACTAATCACCAGGGTACCCATTTTGGAGAAAGTTCCAGTTACTAGGTCACCCATCATACAAGAGGACTTGTCACTGCACCACCCATCACAGAGGATAGACAGTAATTGCAAAAGCAAACACAGAAGAGTTGCGATCACTGGAGCATAAATTATGGAGAAATCTCAGTCTCTGGGTCACCCTAACAGAGGAGAGCAAATCATTGGGGCACCTATTTTTGAGGAGGGCCAGTAATTGGTCACCCATCAAAGAGAAGGGCTAGTCACTGGGGCAACAATAATGGAGGAGGGACAGTCACTGGGAAACAACCACCGATGAAACAGAGACTTATCCACCAATAATGAAGGAGGGTCAATCACTAGGGCACCAACATAGAGGAGGGAATGACACTAGACCACTGATAACACAGGAAGACCAGGTCCTATGACAACCATCACAGAGAAGCACGAGTCATTGGGGCATCAATTATGAGTAGACCTATCACACCCGTCACAGAGGATAACTAGTCACTGTGGCAATGATCATCGGTGAGCGCCAGTTACTGGGACACCAATAACAGAGGAGTTCAGTCACTTGGCCACCTACAATGGAGGAGGGACATTCATTGGGGCACCCATTATTGAGGTAGCCCAGTCAGTGAGACAACCATCACATAGGATAGCCAGACACTGAGTCATCCATCACAAAGTCTTGTCAACAGGGCATCCATTATGGATTAGTGCCAGTCACTGGAGACTTAATCATGGAGGAGGGAAAGTCACTGTGACAGCAATCACCAAGGAGTGCCAGTCACTGTGGCACTAATTATAGAGGAGGGACAGATAGCTGAAGCACCTATCACAGAAGAAGCCTATTCCTGGAGCAACCATCAGAGATGAGAGTCTGTCACTGGGATAACCATCACACAGGAAGGCCAGTCAATGAAGCACCCATCACAGGGGAGACCTAGTTACTGGATAACTCCTCACAAAAAAGAGCCAATCACTGAGGCAGACATAACAGATAAGTGCCAGTCAATGAGGCACCCATCAGAGATGAAGTGCTAATCACTGGGGCACCCATTAAGAGTGTATTAGTCCCTGGGGCTTTGATCAGAGAGTAGGACCAATCACTGAGGCAGCCAGAATAAGCAAAATCAGTTTGGTACCCAAACAGGAAGATCAGTCACTGGGGCATTTTTCAAAGAGGAAAGACAGTTACTGTTGCAGACATTATATAGGATTCCCAGTCAATGGTCCATCTCTTACAAAGGAGAACCAGTCATAAAGGCTTCGATAACAGTGGATATCCAGCCACTGGTGCCCCTAAAACAGAGGAGGTCTACTCACTGGGATGCCAATTATGGAAGAGGTCCAGTAACTGGAACACGCATCACTAAGGAGGGCTATTCACTAAGGAGAGCCACTCCCTGTGACACCAACTGCAGAAGAGGCTAAGTCAACAGAGCACCTATTATAATGGAAATCCAAGCACTGGGATATCAATCACTGAAGAGGGCCTGTCACTGGGACATTCATTAGGGAGGAGATCCAGGAAGTTTGGAACCCATCTGAAAAGAAGGACTGTCACAAGGACACCCATTTAGAAGAGGCCCAGTTAATAGGAGATCTAAGATAAAAAAGGACTAGTCACTGTAGTACCAATCACAAAGTATGATTGTTAATTGAAACACCAATCACAGAAGTCCAGTCACTGCAGTGTCTCTTGCGAAAGATCAGTCACTGTGACACCCATTACAGAGGAGGGCTATTCATTGGGGAAACATATATAATGAACAGTCACTAGGAAACTAATCACAGAGAGGGTCCAGTCACTGGATCACACATGGAGAAGGCCTTCTCACTAGGATACTCAGTATAAAGGAGAGCCAGTCAATGAGGTATTTATCATGAAGGTATTTATTATGAGGTATTCATTATGAAGGATGCTCAGTAAGTGGGACATCCATTACAGAGATCAAGTCACTGGGGAAACCATCATGGAGGGAGGTCAGTCACTGGGC
>NW_007137741.1:0-695 GCF_000164805.1 Carlito syrichta | reverse complement strand
GAAGAGGGCCATTCACTGAGACTGTCATCACAGAAAAGGTCAGTTATGGGGGCACCCCTCACAGAGTTGAACCTGTAACTGGTCACCTTACACAAAGGAAGGGCAATCATTGGGGCACTGATAACAGAGAAGGACATGTAACTCAAGAAACCATCACAGAGGAGGCCAATCATGGAGGCACTCTTCACAGATAAGTGCTAGTCACTGGGACACCAATCACTAAGGACGGCTAGTAATTGTGGCATCCAAAAGAGAAGAGGACCAGTCACTGGGGCACCCATTACGAGGAGGACCAGTCACTGGGGCACCCATAAAAATGAAGGATATGACCCTGTGGCATCAATTATGGAGGAAGTCCAGTTACTGGGACACCCTTCACAGAGATGCACCAGTCACAAGGGCACAAATTATGGAGGAGGACTAACCATTGGAGCATCAATCACCAAAGTGGAACAGTCACTGGGGTACCCAAAATGGAGGAGAACTGGTTACTGGAGTACCCATTATGTAGGAGACCAGCTATCACAGAGGAAAGCTAGTCACTGGGGCACCCATCACAGAAGAGGATCAGTTTATGGGACATTTTTCACAGAGAAGGGAACATCATGAGGAACGCAGGGCACAGGAGGTACAGTCAATAAGACACACATCACATGATGCTAGTCTCTTGGAATTACATCACATAAGAGGGCTTG
>NW_007137740.1:0-3789 GCF_000164805.1 Carlito syrichta | reverse complement strand
GGGGTACCCATTACAGAGGAGGGTCAGTTACTGGGGAATGGATTACAGAAGAGTACCATTAACTTGGTAACCCATCACATAGGTGGCCTTATCATGGGATCACCACTCCCAGAGGAAGGCTTCTCACTTGGATACCCATGAGGGAAGATGGGTACACACTGAGTCACCCATTACAGAGGAGGACTTGTCACAGGAACACCCCAAACTGAGGAGGATGAGTCATTTGGACACACATTTTGTGGATGGTCTGACACTGGGTCTCCAATCACAGATGTGGGCTAGTACTTGGAGTATCCATTATGACAAAAGCTCAGCTACTGGGACATCCATCACAAAGAAGTGTAGTCCCTGGGGCACCAACTTGGAGGAAGACCAGTCACTGGGGACCAAAACACTGGGGTCCAGTCAATGGAGCATATCATGGAGGAGGCAGTCATTGAGCTATCCCTCATAGAGGAGGGCAAATCACTAGGGCACATCTTATGGAGGAGATCCAGATACTGGGGTACACATCATAAAAACGTGCTAGTCAGTGGGATACCTATTTTGGAGGAGGCATAGTTAGTAGGACACTCATTACAGAAGTGGGATAGTCACCATGGCACCCATCAAAGAGGATGACAAGTCATTAGGGCACAAATCACAGAGGATATCCAGTCACTGGGGCACCCATTATGGTGGAGGACATTGTACTAGGACCCTCATCATAGAAGAGAGCTTGTTATTTGGGCACCTGTCTTTGTGGAGGCCCAGAATCTGGGACATCAATCAGAGAGAAGGACTAGCCACCTAGATACTCATTTTGGAGGAGGTCCAGTCACTAGGACACCCATGATAGAAGATAACTTGTTACTGTAACACCCTTCACAGAGGATGAGAAGTCATTGGGGTAGCAATCAGAGAAGATATCCAGTCATTGGGGGAGGGGTTGTAACTGGGACACCAATTATGAAGAAGTCCCAGTTACTGAAATACCCATCACAGAGGAGTAATGCTCACTGGAGCAATTATTATGGAGGAGACCCAGAAACAGGGCCACCCATGTGAAAAGAAGACTAATCACCAGGGCACCCATTTTGGAGAAAGATCCAGTTACTAGGGCACCCATCATACAAGAGGACTTGTCACTGCACCACCCATCACAGAGCATAGGCAGTCATTGCAAAAGCAAACACAGAAGAGTTACGATCACTGGAGCATAAATTATAGAGAAATCTCAGTCTCTGGGTCACCCTAACAGAGGAGAGCAAATCATTGGGGCACCTATTTTTGAGGAGGGCCAGTAATTGGTCACCCATCAAAGAGAAGGGCTAGTCACTGGGGCAACAATAATGAAGGAGGGACAGTCACTGGGAAACAACCACAGATGAAACAGAGACTTATCCACCAATAATGAAGGAGGGTCAATCACTAGGGCACCAACATAGAGGAGGGAATGACACTAGACCACTGATAACACAGGAAGACCAGGTCCTATGACAACCATCACAGAGAAGCACGAGTCATTGGGGCATCAATTATGAGTAGACCTATCACACCCGTCACAGAGGATAACTAGTCACTGTGGCAATGATCATCGGTGAGCGCCAGTTACTGGGACACCAATAACAGAGGAGCTCAGTCACTTGGTCACCTACAATGGAGGAGGGACATTCATTGGGGCACCCATTATTGAGGTAGCCCAGTCAGTGAGACAACCGTCACATAGGATAGCCAGACACTGAGTCATCCATCACAAAGTCTTGTCAACAGGGCATCCATTACGGATTAGTGCCAGTCACTGGAGACTTAATCATGGAGGAGGGAAAGTCACTGTGACAGCAATCACCAAGGAGTGCCAGTCACTGTGGCACTAATTATAGAGGAGGGACAGATAGCTGAAGCACCTATCACAGAAGAAGCCTATTCCTGGAGCAACCATCAGAGATGAGAGTCTGTCACCTGGGATAACCATCACACAGGAAGGCCAGTCAATGAAGCACCCATCACAGGGGAGACCTAGTTACTGGATAACTCCTCACAAAAAAGAGCCAATCACTGAGGCAGACATAACAGATAAGTGCCAGTCAATGAGGCACCCATCAGAGATGAAGTGCTAATCACTGGGGCACCCATTAAGAGTGTATTAGTCCCTGGGGCTTTGATCAGAGAGTAGGACCAATAACTGAGGCAGCCAGAATAAGCAAAATCAGTTTGGTACCCAAACAGGAAGATCAGTCACTGGGGCATTTTTCAAAGAGGAAAGACAGTTACTGTTGCAGACATTATATAGGATTCCCAGTCAATGGTCCATCTCTTACAAAGGAGAACCAGTCATAAAGGCTTCGATAACAGTGGATATCCAGCCACTGGTGCCCCTAAAACAGAGGAGGTCTACTCACTGGGATGCCAATTATGGAAGAGGTCCAGTAACTGGAACACGCATCACTAAGGAGGGCTATTCACTAAGGAGAGCCACTCCCTGTGACACCAACTGCAGAAGAGGCTAAGTCAACAGAGCACCTATTATAATGGAAATCCAAGCACTGGGATATCAATCACTGAAGAGGGCCTGTCACTGGGACATTCATTAGGGAGGAGATCCAGGAAGTTTGGAACCCATCTGAAAAGAAGGACTGTCACAAGGACACCCATTTAGAAGAGGCCCAGTTAATAGGAGATCTAAGATAAAAAAGGACTAGTCACTGTAGTACCAATCACAAAGTATGATTGTTAATTGAAACACCAATCACAGAAGTCCAGTCACTGCAGTGTCTCTTGCGAAAGATCAGTCACTGTGACACCCATTACAGAGGAGGGCTATTCATTGGGGAAACATATATAATGAACAGTCACTAGGAAACTAATCACAGAGAGGGTCCAGTCACTGGATCACACATGGAGAAGGCCTTCTCACTAGGATACTCAGTATAAAGGAGAGCCAGTCAATGAGGTATTTATCATGAAGGTATTTATTATGAGGTATTCACCTATGAAGGATGCTCAGTAAGTGGGACATCCATTACAGAGATCAAGTCACTGGGGAAACCATCATGGAGGGAGGCCAGTCACTGGGCATAAATTGCAGAGGAGACACAGTCACGTGGATGCCCATAATTAAAGAGGACCAGACACTGGGGCACCAATATGGAGGAGGTCCAGTCATGGGAGCACCTTTTATAGAGGAAGGAAAATCACTAGGTCACTTATTGCAGAGGAGGACACAACACTGTGGCACCCATTTTGGAGTAGGCTCATTTACTGATTCAGTTATCAAAGAAGTGAGACAGCCACTGGGGTACCATCCCAGAGGAGAGTCACTCACTGTGGGACCCATCAGAAAGATGAGCAGTCACTTGGGAAGCCATAAGAGAGGTGGTCAGTCACTGGGACAACAATCACAGAGGCAAGTCAGTTATGGGGGCACCTCTCACAGAGGATGGCAAGTCACTGACACACTCAAAAAAAAGAAGGGCTTGTCATTGTGGCACCAATAACAAAAGAGGGTCAGATCCTGGGACACCCATTATGGAGTATTCTCAGTAATTGTGGCACCAATCACTATGGAAGGCTTATTACTGGTGCATGCATCATAGAGGGAAGGGGTACCTGGGTCATCCATCACAGAACAGAGCCATTCATTATATACCCAATATGGAGGAAGCCCAGTCACTGGGTCAGCTGTCACAGAAGAGAGCATGTCACTGATACACCCATCAAAAAAGGAGAACAATTCACAGGGGCACCCATCATAGAGGAGAGCTCATCACTAGGGCATCCATTAGAGAAGTGTGCTAGTCACTGGGATAT
>NW_007137739.1:0-3931 GCF_000164805.1 Carlito syrichta | reverse complement strand
GAGGACCAGTCACTAGGGCACCTATCTCATTTATGTTCAGTGACTAGGACCCCAGTACAAAGGAGTATTAGTCACTGAGGCATCAGTTTTGGAGGAGGGCTAGTCACTGGAACAAGCAACACAGATGAGGGTCAGCTTCTGGAGAGATCATCTCAAAGGAGGTCCATTTACAAAGGCAAGCATCACTGAGGAGAGTGAATCACTGGAGCACCCATTTTGGAAGATGATCAGTCACCTAAATGCCCTACACAGAGCTGGTCTAGACACTGAAGCACCCATTGGAGAAGAGTCAAATTAAGTGAAACAACCTTCACAGAAGAAGGCTAGTCACTGGTTAAAATATTTTGAAAACATACCCATCACTGGGCCACAATTCACAGAGGAATTCTTGTCACTGAGACACCCATTAATAGAGGGAGTCTATTCACTGGGGCACAAATTATGGAGGGGGTCCAGTTACTGGGTCAACCATCACAGGATAGAGCCAGGCACTGGAACACCCATTCCAGGAGAAAGCCAGATTTTTAAGCACCCATTACAGAGGAATGTTAGTCACTAGGGCATCTATTATGGATGATTCCATGCATGGGGTACTAATCACAGACAAGGAACATTCATTGGAGCACTCAACAGTGTAGGGCCAGTCACTGGGGCACCTATCACATGAGTACTAGTCACTGGTGTATATATTATAGTGGAGGGTCAGGTACTGGGGCACACATCACAGAAGAGTTCTCCTCACTAGGGAAATCATCAGAGAGGAGACTCAGTAACCACGAGATCAATCCGAAAGGAGAACCAGTCACTGGGGCATCTATCACTGAGGAAAGCCTGTCATTGGGCAACCATCACAAAGGAGAGCTAATCATTGAGGCACTCATGAGAAATGAGGGCAAGGCACTGAGGCACACATTATGGAAAAGGGCCAGTCATTGGTGCTGATTAGGAGATTTTAGTCATTACAGTTTCAATCACACATTAAGGCCAGTAACTGGGACAGCCACAAAAGAAGAGGCAAATTCAGTGTGGTGCCATCGTAGATAAGATCTTGACATTGTGGCATCTATCACAGAGGTCAAAGGACAGGCAGTTACTGAGTCATGCATTATAAAGAATGGTTAGAACCAATCTGAGAGAAGTCCAGTTACAGGAGCTCTCAGAAGAAAGGTCAATCACTGGCATGCTGATCACAGAGGAGAAACAGTCACTGGGGCATCTATCACAAAGGAAACCCAAAACTAAGACACCCAACACAGATAAGCTGTAGTTACTTGCTGACGGAGGAACAGAGTCGGTGTTGAAGGAAACACTGGGATAACTGACTCTAATGTTAGCAGAACAGATGCCATTTAGTGTTAGTTAACATCCAGCTTATATACTTTTTTTTTTTTACAAAGAAGTAGTCTTTGAAAAATTCTTGGCATCAGACACAATTAGTAGCCTTGTTTAAGACAAAGAACAGAGCAAGCAACTGATACGTGATGTTTTTTATAAAACCACTGTGTTGTGAATACCCTCATGTGCAGATACTCTTTTTAAAAAAGATGTCACTGTCTTGTGGTCTCCAGAGCATTCTGTTCCGCCCTTAAGCATAACTCCTACTTTATTAATTTTATTGTCTTAATTCCCAGCTGCTATCTATTGTCTTGACCACTCTGTATATTCCAACTCCTTAAATTCTTAAAAGACCCATTTTTCAAGGCTATTCTACAATGGTTATTTTTTCTTAACAAAGAACATGTGTCTTAAGCCTTTTCTATAATTATTTTCTATCCTCAAAGCCTATTAACTCATTTCTAATGATTAACATAACACACTCATATCATGAACCTGCTTTGTATTTTCTTATGCTTAAAATTCTATAATCTTAACTTTATGTCCTTAACTCTATGTTAAAAACTTAGTCTGAATAACATGAAGTTCTATAACATTTATGTGATTGCTAATCTCCTAAGCATAATATATCACATGCAGAAATTAAGTAAATGTAATGTTCACATTGGCACTCTTCCTAAAAATACGAACTGTAGCTTCTCAAATTTCTCCAATGAGTCACCAATCAGAAGAAATAAAATCTTACAAGCGATTATCTACCCGAATATGATATTTAAAATCCCTATTGATAATTTCCTGGCAAGGCCAGTGAGTTATCTGACAAACATTAAATCGAACACCTTCTGATTTTTTTACAATTTTCCCAACTACAATGATTAATCAAGTGATTGTGTGGTCTAATACCAGGAGGCCAGGGACATGGAAACCTAGTTCAAATGAAGGGAAGGTAATTTTCTCATAAATTCTCCTTTTGCCTTTTGGCAAGGGATAGTGGAGGCGTGAGTGGAATTTTGCTTTCTGTCTTCAGACTGTACAAAATTTTTCAGCTACATTAATACAAAAAGTAGAAGAAGCAAGTGTTTCAGCTGTCCAGGTTTGCTTTGCGATCCAGGGTGTTCAGCTCCCTGGACTTTGTCAGCAGACAGGTCTCCATGGCTTGCTCCCAACATTTACTGGTGCATCCAGCACAGAGTAAGTAGAGTCACTGGGATATCCACAACAGAGGTCGACTAGTCCCTGAAGCACCCATTACTGAAGATGACCCATCTCCAGGGCACATATAACAGAGGAGGAATAGACACTGAGGAACCCATCGAAAAAGGGCCAGTAACTGGTGCACCCATTATGGAGAAGGGCCAATCATGGAGGCGCACAAGACAAATGAGAGCTAGTCACTAGGGCACAAATCACAGAGGAGGTTGAATCATTGTGACCTGCATTTTGGGAGAAGGTTAGTCATTGGGACATCCATCACAGAGGTGAGCTAGACACTGAGGCACCCACTGTGGAGGAGTTGGCCTGCCATCACAGAGGAGGGCCTGTCACTGGGGCACCCATAATGAAAGAGGTCTAATCAGTAATGCACACATCACATAAGAAAGTCAGTCTCAGGGGACCCCACCACAGAGGAGCCAGTCACTACAGCACACATTATAGTGGTAGGTCAGTCACTAGGACACCCTGTCACTAGGTCACCAATTATGGAGGTCAGGTAATTCGGGACTGATCATAGAAGAAGAGGAACTTGATGACTTATCCCAGAGGAAGGACAGACTCTGGGGACATCCATCACAAAGGAGATTATTTTACTAGAGCATAAACCACAGAGGAGGACCAGTAATGAGGCACCAACCCAAAGAAGGGATACTCACTGAAGGAGCTTTAGAGAGGAGACAGTCACTGGGACAGCGATCTCATGAGATGACCATTGCCTGAGATATCCATCACTGAGGAAGGAGAATCACTGGGGAACCCATAAATGAGAAAAAGCAGTCACTAAGGCAGTTATCAAAGTGGAGGGCCAAGTCAGGCCCAGTGACTCAGCCTGTAATTCTGCACGTTTGGGAGGCTGAGGTGAATGGATTGCCTGAGCCCGCGGGTTCAAGACCCACGAGGGCAACTTGGAGAGACCTCATCTCTGCAATAAATAAAAAAAGTCAACTGGGCATGGTAGCACGTGCCTGTAATTCTGGCTACTCTGAAGGCTGAGGCAGAATTATCACTGGAGCCCAGCAGGTCGAGGCTGCAGTGGCTGGGAACGGCCACTGCACTCCAGTCTGGGTGACAGAGTGAGACTCCAACTCAAAAAAAAGAGGAGGGCCAGTCACTGGGCATCTTACATACAGGAGAGGCATCCATCCCAGAGGTGGATCAATCATGAGGGCACCTCCTCTGTGAGGAGGGTTAATCACTGGGGCATTCATTATAGAGGAGGCCCATTAAGTGGGGTGTCTATTACATAGGAGAGTCAATTTCTGTGACACCCATCACAGAGTTGAGCCAGTCACTGGGTTCCCATTACAGAGGAGGGATATTTGCTATGGCATCTTATTTGGAGGAGGCCCGGTCACTGGGGCTACATTTATGAAGCAGTTCA
>NW_007137738.1:0-700 GCF_000164805.1 Carlito syrichta | reverse complement strand
CCTTTTCTATAATTATTTTCTATCCTCAAAGCCTATTAAATCATTTCTAGTGATAAACATAACACACTCATATCATGAACCTGCTTTGTATTTTCTTATGCTTAAAATTCTATAATCTTAACTTTATGTCCTTAACTCTACGTTAAAAACTTAGTCTGAATAACATGAAGTTCTATAACATTTATGTGATTACTAATCTCCTAAGCATAATATATCACATGTAGAAATTAAGTAAATGTAATGCTTGCATTGGCACTCTTCCTAAAAATATGAACTGTTGCTTCTCAAATTTCTCCAATGAGAAATAAGAAGAAATAAAATCTTAGAAGTGATTATCTACCTGAATATGATATTTAAAATCCCTATTGATAATTTCCTGGCAAGGCCAGTGAGTTATCTGACAGACATTAAATCGATCACCTTCTGATTTTTTACAATTTTCCCAACTACAATGATTAATCAAGTGATTGTGTGGTCTAATACCAGGAGGCCAGGGACATGGAAACCTAGTTCAAATGAAGGGAAGGTAATTTTCTCATAAATTCTCCTTTTGCCTTTTGGCAAGGGATAGTGGAGGCGTGAAGTGGAATTTTGCTTTCTGTCTTCAGACTGTACAAACTTTTCAGCTACATTAATACAAAAAGTAGAAGAAAGCAAGTGTTTCAACTGTCCAGATTCGCTTTGCGACCCAGGGTCTTCA
>NW_007137737.1:0-810 GCF_000164805.1 Carlito syrichta | reverse complement strand
GTGGTACCCAAAGTGAAGGATGCCTGTCACATGACAACATCACACAAGAGGACCAACCACGTTGTCACCCATTATATATACATGACAGTAACTGTGTCACCAACAAGAAAAAGAAATAATCACTGAACCTCACATTATGGAGGAGGTCCAGTTCCTGGTAATCCATCACAAAAGAGGGCCACTCAGTGCACCCACTGCGAAGATAGTTCAAAGGAGGGACACCTATCACAGAGGAGAGCTAGTCACTGTGGTAACCATTATAGGGGAGAGCCAATCTTTGGAAAAGCTTTAACAAAAGAAGGCTAGTCACTAGGGCAACAATTATGGTGAAGGGTCAGTCACTGGGTTACTAATCATAGAGGATGCCTTCACTGGGTACACGTAATGTAGGAGGGACAGTTACTGGGAGACTCATTATGGAGGAGGCCCAATCACTGGGGTTCCAATCACAAAAGAGGACCTGTCACAGGAGCATTTATCACAGAAGAGGACAAATCACTAGTATACCCATGACAGAAGAGTGCTAGTACCAGGAAAGACAGTATTGAGAAGACCAGTCACTGGGGAAACTATATCAGAGGAGAGCCAATCATTGGGTTATCTATCATATATGAGAGCCAGTCACTGAAGCTGAGATCACTGAGGAGGGCAAGTGCATTCACTACGAGGACTAGCCACTGGATTATCTATCACAGAGAAGGCACAATCACTGAGGCACCCATCACAGAGAACCAGTCACAGGGTACCGATTAGGAGGAAGAACAGTCACTACGACACCCATCATGTAGGAGGACTGTTTGCTGGGGGTAG
>NW_007137736.1:0-3586 GCF_000164805.1 Carlito syrichta | reverse complement strand
CTTATCACAGAGGAGAGTAATTCACTGGGGCATTCATCACAAAAGATTCCTGTTACCAAGACACCCATAATAATGGAAGGCCATCATTGGGGAACCCATTACGGTGGAGGCCAGACCCTGAGGTACGCAACACAGATGAGGGTCAGTAACTGTGGCACTGATTACAAAGGAAAGACAACCACTGGGACTCCAATCACAGAGGAGTCACAGGAATACACATCACAGAGTAGGGTCTGTCACTGTCACTGAAGAACCCATCACAGAGGAGGGCCAGTCACTGGGAAAGCTATTACATAAGAGGGTCACTTAATGGGGCATCCATCACAGAGGAGGGCGAGTCAGTGGGAAAACCATCACAAGGGGGAAGAGTCACTTAGACACCCATTACTGAGGAGGACCACTGACTGGTGCACTCATAACCAATGAGGACTTGTCACTGGAGCAATCATTAAGGAGGAAGCATAGTGATTGACACACCCATCACAGAGGATGACTAGTTAATAATAGCCATTACCCAGGGGCGCCAGTCACTGGAGCACCCATCAGATAGGAGATTTAGTCACTGAGACTCCCACCAGAGAGGAGGACTAGTCACTTGTTCACCCATAAGAGAAGAGAGACAGTTACTGGGATATCCATTATTGAGAAAGGCCAGATACTGGGACAACCATAGGGGCGAGGGCCAGTCACTAGGTCACCAGTTACTGAGGAGGTCCAGAAATTGGGATACCCATAATGGAGGAAGTTTAGTCACTGGGGGACCCATTGTGTCAGATACCTGCCACTGTGGCAGAGATTGCAAAGGAAAGCTAGCTACTGGATCACTCATCACAAAGGAGGGTCAGCCACTGGAGCACCCCCCACAATGCATGCCCAATAATATTGTCAGTCATCACAGAAGAGGACCATTCACTGGGATCCCATTAGAGAGGAGGACCAGTCACTGGGGAACCAATTATGGGGGGAGCATCCACCGGAACACTCATAACAGGCTATCTAGTAACTGGGGCATTTATCGCTTAGGAGCCCAGTCAAAGGAAACACCATCACAAAGGAGAACTTGTCATTGGGACACTCATTATGAATTAAGCTAAGGTACAGGGTCACACCTCACAGTGGAATGCTTGTCAATAGGACACCCTTGACAAAGAGGACGAGTCACTGTGGAACCAAATATTGAGGAGACCTAGTCAATGGGACACATATAATATAGGACACCCAGTCACTGGGGCAGCAATCACAGATGAAAGCTAATCAATGAATCTCCCATCACAGAGAAGGATCAGTCACTGGGGCATTTTACAAATGAGTGCCAGGCACTGGAGCACCAATGTCAAAGAAGGGCCACTCACTGAGGCACCCATTATAGAAGAAGTCCTGTCCATCACATTTATCACAGATAGTCACTGGGACACCGATTATGGAGGAGTTCTGGTTGGTGGAACACTCATCATAGAGAATATCTAGTACCTGGGGCACACAATTTTAAGGACAGCACATCAATAACTCACTAATCACAAAGGAGGACCAGTCAAAAGAGCACCTATTATGGAGGAGGTTCAGTTACTGAGCCACCCAACACAAAAGAGGGCAAGTCATGGGACACATATTATGGAGGAACCCCAGAAACTGGGGTCCCTTTTCTTTTTTTTTCTTTTTTTTTGAGTTGGAGTCTCAGTCTGTCACCCAGACTGGAGTGCAGTGGCGGCTCCCAGCCACCGCAGCCTCGACCTGCTGGGCTCCGGCGATCCTTCCACCTCAGCCTTCCGAGTAGCTGGAATTACAGGCATGCGCTACCATGCCCGGCTGATTTTTTGATTTATTGTAGAGATGAGGTCTTGTTGCCCAGGCAGGTCTTGAACCCATGGCAGGCAATCCACTCACCTCAGCCTCCCAAAGGCGTGGAATTACAGACTGAGCCACCGAGCCCGGCTCATGGGGTCCCTTTTCAAGTGGAGGAATAATCACTCGGTCACCAATTTTGGAGAACACCCAGTTGCTAGAACATGCATCATGAAAAGAGCTGTTCACTTTTGTCACTGGGCACCCATTACAGAATGGCCAGTCATTGTATCACAAATCACAGAGTCAGTCCAGTAACTGGGGCACACATTATATAAAAGATCCTTCATGGGGGCCCTCATCACAGAGGAAGGCTAGTCACTGGGGTACCCATCATAAATGAACACAAGTCACAAGGGCGCCGTCCACAGAAAAGGTCCAGTCACGGAGACACACTTTACGGAAGAGGCCCATTAACTGGGAAAGGCATCACAAAGACTGTCTGTCATTGGGGCACCCATTATGGAGGAGGGTGTGTAAGTGAGACATGTATCAGAGATGAGTGTCTGTCACTGGGCCAACACTTTTGGTGGAAGGTCAGTCACTGGAGCACCCATATCAAAAGATCTCCAGTCACTGAGCCTTCTATCACAGAAGAGAGTCATTCATTTGGAAACCCATCACAGAGGAAGGCTAGCTACTGGGATAACAGTTATGAAGAAGACTGAGTTGCTGTAACATGAATCACAGAGGAGGGATAGTAACCAGAACACCAATTATGAGGGAGACCCAGTTACTGTAACACCCATCATATATGATAGCTAGTCACTGGGGCACACAATTTGGAAGCAGCCAAGTTATTGAGGCACCTGAGAGGAGAACCAGTCAAAACAGAATCTATTATGGAGGAGATCCAGTAACTGAGACACCCATCACAGAATAGGTCCAGTCACTGGTCACCCATTATGAAGTAAGCCCAGAAACTGGGGCACTCATCACAGAAAAAGCCTAGTTACTGGAGCACCCATCACAGAGGAAAGCTTGTCACTGGGATAAACTTCAACCATTGACAGCCAGTCAGTGGGACACTCATCACAGAGAAGGGCAAGTCATGGGGAAATCCATCACAGAGGAAAAATAGTCACTGGGGCACTATCACAGAGGAGAAACAGTCACTGAGGTACCCATCACAGAGGAAGATCAGTGACCATAGCACCCATCACACAGGAGGGCTAGGCACTAAGGCACCCACCCAAGATGAGAACTAATCAGTAATGACCCATTTACTGGTGGTGTCTAGTCA
The DNA here is from genome assembly GCF_000164805.1 of Carlito syrichta. Lineage (NCBI taxonomy): Eukaryota > Metazoa > Chordata > Mammalia > Primates > Tarsiidae > Carlito > Carlito syrichta. The sequence continues at coordinate 501 of NW_007137736.1, read as the reverse complement.
CTAGGTCAATGACCACAGAAGAAGGCAATTCCATAAGGCACTAATTCAGGGAAGATTTAGACTCTGAGACACTCAACAAAGAGGAGGACCAGTCACTAGGGCACCCATTAGGAGGAGGGGTAGTCACTGAGACATCCATCACAGAAGAGGTCTAGTCACTGGGGCAACCATCACAGAGACTGACTAGTTTTGGGGCTAGCACATCAAAAGATAAAAAGTTACTGGTATATTCCCACAGAAGAGTGCCAGTCACAGTGACATCCATTAAAGAAGACCAGTTATTGAAGCAACTATGAAAAGGAGGGAGTCATTGGGGTACTGATCACAGAAGAAGACCATTCACTTAGGCACTCATCACAGATGAGGTCCAGTCACTGGGACACTTATCACAGAAGAGGGCCAATTACTAGTGCACCCAATAAGAGTAGGGTCAGTCACTGAAGGACAAATCACAGAGGAGACCTAGTCACTGGGACATGCACAATAGAGGAGGACTGGTCA
>NW_007137735.1:0-1229 GCF_000164805.1 Carlito syrichta | reverse complement strand
CACCCAACACAGAAGATGGTCAGTCACTGTGAAACCCATTTGGAGGAGGGGCATTCGCCTGGAAGCACATCTCAGAGGAGATCAACTCATTGAGACACATATAAAACAATGGGGCCAAAAATGTGGCACACATCACAGAGGATGACCAGTCACTGTGGCACTCATTAAAAGGATGATCAATCACTGGGACACAGATTACATGGAAGGGGCAGTCACAGGAGTACCCATAGCAAAGGAGGGCCTATAAATGGGTCTCCAGTTAAATAAAATAATCAGTCACTGGAGAACCAATCACAAAGGGAGACCTGTCAATGAATCACCAAATAAATAGGTAGGTCATTCAGTGAGGTATCCATCACAGAAAAAGCCCACTTACTGGTGCATCCATCACAGAGGAGGGAAAGACAATGGGCATCCAACACAAAGGAGCACTGGCTCATGAGACTCCCATCACAGTGGGTGGTTAGTCACTATTGCACCCATAACACAGGAGAACCAGTCACTGGGGTACAACCACAGAAGAGAGAAAGTCACTGAAGCACCTATTCCAGAGGAGGGTCATCACTATGACATCTAACCCAGCAGAGACCAAATCACTGGGTCACAATTAGGAGAAGGCCCAGTCACTGGGGCACCCATCAGAGAGGAGGGACAGTAACAGAGGTACCCAACAGAGAGGAATGTCTATCACTGAAGCAGCCATCACAGAGGAGGGCTATTCACTGAGTCACACATCCCAGAGGAGGGTCAATCATTGAGGTACCAATTAGAAGAGGGATCTGTCACTGTAACACTGATCACAGAGGAGAGGTTATCACTGGAACATGGAGCAGATAATAGGGCCTGCCAATGAGGCATCAAACACATAGGAGTGACAGTCACTGGGGCACCAATAACAGATGTGGGTCAGTCAATCAAACAACCAACACTGAAGATAGTCAATCACTGGCACATCCATCAAAGCAGTGAGCCAGGCACTGGAGCACCCATAACAAAGAAGGGTATTCATGGGTGAACCCATTGCAAAAGAGGGTCAGTGATTGTAGTACCCATCACACAGATAGACCAGTCATGGGGACAGCCCAACAAAGAGGGCTAGTCACTGCTACACTTATCACAGAAGTATGTCAATGTGGCCCTCATAACAAAGAAAGGTCAATAACTGGGTTACACATTATGTAGCAGGGTGAGTCACCAAGGCACCAATCACCAAGGATGCATTGCCAAAG
>NW_007137734.1:0-745 GCF_000164805.1 Carlito syrichta | reverse complement strand
TCTAGTCACTGGGGTACCATCACAACAGAGGGCTAACCAATGAGGCACCCATCACAAAGAAGCCCCAGTCACTGGGGAACGTATCACAGAGGGGGACTTGTCACTTAGGCACACATTACAGAAAATGGCTAGTTATTTATGCAACCATCAGACAGGAGGGTCAGACATGTGGCACCCATCACAGAGGAGAGAACATCAATGAGGTATCCATCACAGAGTAGGGTCATTAGCTGGGGTACACATTGTGGGTGATAGCCTGTCATGGGGCGACCATTATGAAGAATGACCAGTCAGTGGGAGGCTGATTACAGAAGTGGTCCAGTCACTGTGGCACTCACTATAGAGGAGGCCGAGTCAATGGAAAGCCCATCACAAAGGAAAGATACATACTGAGGCACCCAACACAGGGGAGAGTCAGTCACTGGAGCAGCCATCACAGAGCAGGATTAGTCACTGTGGCACACATCAGAGGAGGGCCAGTCACTGGGTCTCCCATTAGGGATTGTAACAGTCATTGGGTCATCAATCACAGAGGAGGGTCAATCGCTGGGAAACCCGTCACAGAGCAGGCCTAATCACTGGGATACCCATCACAGCAGAGGTCTAGTCAATGAGGAACCCATCACAGAGGAGCCTCAGTCACTAGGGAACCTATCACAGAAGAGAACTTGCCACTGAGACACACATGAGAGACGACGTCCAATTATTTGTGCACCCATCACAAAGGAGGGTCAGTCATGGGGCA
>NW_007137733.1:0-719 GCF_000164805.1 Carlito syrichta | reverse complement strand
CAAAGAAGCCCCAGTCACTGGGGAACGTATCACAGAGGGGGGACTTGTCACTTAGGCACACATTACAGAAAATGGCTAGTTATTTATGCAACCATCAGACAGGAGGGTCAGACATGTGTCACCCATCACAGAGGAGAGAACATCAATGAGGTATCCATCACAGAGGAGGGTCATTAGCTGGGGTACACATTGTGGGTGATAGCCTGTCATGGGGCGACCATTATGAAGAATGACCAGTCAGTGGGAGGCTGATTACAGAAGTGGTCCAGTCACTGTGGCACTCACTATAGAGGAGGCCAAGTCAATGGAAAGCCCATCACAAAGGAAAGATACATACTGAGGCACCCAACACAGGGGAGAGTCAGTCACTGGAGCAGCCATCACAGAGCAGGATTAGTCACTGTGGCACACATCAGAGGAGGTCCAGTCACTGGGTCTCTCATTAGGGATTGTAACAGTCATTGGGTCATCAATCACAGAGGAGGGTCAATCGCTGGGAAACCCGTCACAGAGCAGGCCTAATCACTGGGATACCCATCACAGCAGAGGTCTAGTCAATGAGGTACCCATCACAGAGAAGCCTCAGTCACTAGGGAACCTATCACAGAAGAGAACTTGCCACTGAGACACACATGAGAGACGACGTCCAATTATTTGTGCACCCATCACAAAGGAGGGTCAGTCATGGGGCAACCATCATAAAGGGAGGCCAAGGACTA
>NW_007137732.1:0-890 GCF_000164805.1 Carlito syrichta | reverse complement strand
TCCATCACAGAGTAGGGTCATTAGCTGGGGTACACATTGTGGGTGATAGCCTGTCATGGGGCGACCATTATGAAGAATGACCAGTCAGTGGGAGGCTGATTACAGAAGTGGTCCAGTCACTGTGGCACTCACTATAGAGGAGGCCGAGTCAATGGAAAGCCCATCACAAAGGAAAGATACATACTGAGGCACCCAACACAGGGGAGAGTCAGTCACTGGAGTAGCCATCACAGAGCAGGATTAGTCACAGTGGCACACATCAGAGGAGGTCCAGTCACTGGGTCTCTCATTAGGGATTGTAACAGTCATTGGGTCATCAAATACAGAGGAGGGTCAATCGCTGGGAAACCCGTCACAGAGCAGGCCTAATCACTGGGATACCCATCACAGCAGAGGTCTAGTCAATGAGGTACCCATCACAGAGAAGCCTCAGTCACTAGGGAACCTATCACAGAAGAGAACTTGCCACTGAGACACACATGAGAGACGACGTCCAATTATTTGTGCACCCATCACAAAGGAGGGTCAGTCATGGGGCAACCATATAAAGGGAGACCAAGGACTAGTGCATCCATCACAGAGGAAAGCAAGTCACTGAGGCGACCCTCACACAGAAAGGCATTCGCTGGGACACCCACTATATGGAAGGCATTAACAAGGGTCACCAGTTAGTGAATAACTGAATACAGAGGTGGCCTAGTCACTGTGACATCAATTACAGAAGAGGCCCAGGCAATGGCGAACCCATCAAGGAGAGCTAGTAACTACAGAACACAACAGAGAGTAGAGCTAGTCACAGAAGAAAACAGTCATTAAGTTTCCCATTATGGAGGAGTCAGTCACTGGGGCAACGATCACTGTGGAAGTTTAAGTCAATGACGTACCTGTCA
>NW_007137731.1:0-724 GCF_000164805.1 Carlito syrichta | reverse complement strand
CCAGTCACTGGCGAACCATTAGAAGGAGTGTCAGACATTGGGGCATCCATCACAGTAGAAGGCTAGTTCCAGGTACACCCATCTTGGAGCATGATCTGTCACAGGGGCATGCCTCACAGAGGTGATCTAGTCACTGTAGAACCCATTAATGAGGAGGCCGAGTCATTGGGACTCTCATCACAGAGGGCTATTCTGTTGGGCACTCATTATGCAGTAGACTCAATCATTGGGTCATCCATAATAGAAGTCTAATCACTGTGGCACCAATCAGAGAAGATAGTCAGTAATTTTGTCACCCATCAAAGAAGAGAGTCTGCCACTAGAGCATCCATCACCAAGGAGAATCAGTCACTGTGACACTCATCAAAGTGGAGGCCAGTCACTGGAACACCTGTCACAATGACTGGTGGAGTGCAGTAAGTAGGACACTCATCATAGAGGATGGCTAGTCATTGCAGAACAATTATAAAGGAAGTCCAGTCACGGGGAACCAATCACAGAGGAGGCACAATAACTGAGGCATCCCTATGGAGGAGAGTCAGTCTCAGTGACACCAATGTGGAGGAAGCTCAGTAAGTAACAGAGGCATCAATTACAGAGGAAGGTCAGTTATTGAGGCACCCATTACAGACGATGGCAAGTTACTAAGACACCCGTTTTGGAAAGAGAACCAGTCACTGGTCACCCATCACAGAGGTAGGTTGGTCACTGGGGCAGCAACTTT
>NW_007137730.1:0-1010 GCF_000164805.1 Carlito syrichta | reverse complement strand
CATAAAAGTATCTAATTAGTATATTATGAATTCAGTGAAAACCCACTCTATAAATGTTTACTTAAAATTTAACTATAGAATTAAGTAAAGACCTTAACGATTAATCTTTATCCTAAGTCTGTGAAGACAGTGTTATAAATCACCTACATAACTCCTAGATAAGTGTTAGAACTTATAATGAGCTCATAATGAACTTACCATAAACCTGTACTTCTAAAAACCTTATGTCTTAAACACTAAACTACATAATTCTAAATCAAATAAGGAGTGAATATACTAATATCTCTTTATTCAAGTAATATCTAGTAACTTATAAACAAGTGAAAGAAAGCATTCTTGATGTGCTTCAGAGTTTAACCCTTGCATATGTTAGAAAAGGCCAAGTGGCATAGTGGGGACATGGGAAAATGAACCATGACATTCTCAGGTTAGGTGTGAGTACTTCACATAAACATGCCATTTTCTTCTTCCATGACTGCACAGAATTTCTTCAGCCGTATCTAACAGCAAAGGTGCAAGACAGAAGGGCCTCAGCTTCCCAGGCTCACCCTGCGGCCCGGGGTCTTCAGCCCACTGGGACCCTGTCAATCATGTGGACCTCCAAGGCTGGCTCCCAACAAAGGGGTAGTCAAGACAAAACGTGGATTTAATATACTAAATGAGCAGTCATTTTAACATTGCTTAAATCTCATGTTTTTCTAGCAGTTCACTTAATTTACCCTCTAACCACTAGCCCTAGAGTGTTGCCATTTGTTGGGAATGTCTAACCTTTGGGGTCTCTCCTTATTCTGGCAGCTCTCCTAGTTTAGTTGGCTTTGTTAGCTGGCAAGCCAACCTTTGGGTTACACGGATCTTCAGCTCCAAAGATCTTCTGCAGCTCTTAAGGTTGCAGTTCTGCAGGTTGAAGTTCTTCAGGGTTGAGGTTCTTGCCTCACACCCAGGAAGAATGAGAGACACAGACAACCAGAAAATGAGAAACCAGGATTTATTGAGATGACAGGAAACTACCA
>NW_007137729.1:0-2821 GCF_000164805.1 Carlito syrichta | reverse complement strand
GCTTCAGTGACTGGCCCTCATCTGTGATGGGTAATCCAGTTATTGGCCCCCTCTGATAGGTGCCCCAGTGAGTTTCACTCCTCTGGGATTGGTGTTGCAATGACTGACTGTCCTTGTGATTAATGCCCCAGTGACACCGTCTACTCTGTAATTGGTGTTCCAGTGACTGGACCCCTCTGACTGGTGTTTCAGTAACTGAGCCACTACAATAATTGGTGTCCTAGTGACTAACACTCCTCTGTGATTTGTGTCCCTGTGACTGGCTGTCCTCTGAGATGGGTGTCCCAGTGACTGACTATTCTCTGTGATAGATGCCCCAGTGCCAGGCCCTCCTATATAATGTGTCCCTGTGATTGACCCCACTCAATTACGTGTGACTGATCCAGTTACTGATCTTCCTCTGTGATGAGTCCCCAAGTTATTAGCCTTCCTCTGTGATTGCTGCACCAGCGTGTGTGTCTTCTACATAATATGTGCCCCAGAAACTAGCTCTCATTCATGGTGAATATCTCCTTTGTGATTGGTGCCCTAGTGACTGGTCATTATTTATAATGGGTGCCCAGGGGCTAGTGGCTAGACACTGATGAGCGGGTCTCCTCCATTTGGGTTGCCACAGTAACTGGGCTTCTTCTGTGAATTGGACCTCAATAACTGGACATTTTCTTTGATGGGTGTCCCAGTGACTATTGCTCTCTTCTGATTGGTGTACTAGTAACTGGGCACTCTCCAAACTGGGTGCCCCAGTGATTTGTCCTTCTCTGTGGTGGGGTCCCATTTTCTGTTCCTTCTCCATAATGGGTGACACAGTTACTTGTCCTCATCTATGAGGTGTCCCAGTGAATAGGCCTCCTTCATAATAGGTGCTTCATTGACTGGGCCTCCTTTGTGATTGGTGCTCCAGTGACTGGGCCTCTTCTGTAATGGGTTTCCCACTGAAGAGTCTCCTCTGTGATTGGTGTTGTAGTAACTGGACTTCCTCCTTAATTGGTGTCATTGTTATTTTCCCTCCTCCATTTTGGATTCCCCAGTGAATGGACCTTCTCTTTGATTGGTGACCCAGAGACTGGCCCTCCTCTGTGCTGGGTGTTCCTGTTACTGGTCCTTTTTTGTGATGACTGTCAAAGTGACTGGACTTCCTATGTGATGGATGCTCAATGAACACAACTCCTCTGTAATGAATGTCCCAGTGGCTGACCCTCCTATATTATGTGGGCCACAGTGACTGACCCTCCTCTGTTAAAAATGCCCGAATGACTGATTCTTCTTTGGGATCAGTGCTTCAGTGAATAGCTCTTTTCTGTGAAGTGTGTCACACATACTGGGCTTACTCCATAATGGGTACTGTAATGACTGATCCTCCTTTGAGATGGGTGTCCCACTGACTGTCCTTCCTTCAAAGTGCGTGTTCCACTGACTGGTCCTCATCTGTTATTGGTGCAAAACTGATAGACCCTCACATATTTTTTTTTTTGAGTTGGAGTCTCACTCTGTAGCCAGACTGGAGTGCAGTGGCCGCTCCCGGCCACCGCAGCCTCGCCTGCTGGGCTCTGGCGATCCTTCCGCCTCAGCCTTCCGAGTAGCCGGAATTACAGGTGCGCGCTACCTCGCCCGGCTGAGTTTTTGATTTATTGTAGAGGTGAGGTCTCACTGCCCAGGCGGGTCTCGAACCCGCGGGCTCAGGCAATCCACTCACCTCAGCCTCCCAAAGGCGCGGGATTACAGGCTGAGCCACCGAGCCCGGCTTGACCCTCACATATTAAGGGCTTCCCAGTGACTACCCCTCATCTCTAATGAGCGTCTTAGTGACTAAGTCTCCTCCAATTTTGGTGCCACATTGTCTGGGCCTTCTCCTTGATTTGTGCAACAATGACTGATGATCCTCTTTAATGGATAGACCAGTGACTAGTCCCTTTCTGTGATAGATATTCTAGTAACAAGGCCTCTTCCAAAATGAATACTCTAGTGATTATTCCTCCTCTGTGATGGGTGACCCATTTTTTGTACCTTCCTTATAATGCATGAGCAAGTGACGGTCCCTCTTCAATACTGCATGTTCTGAGATTGGCCTCCATAATAGATTTTCTGGGGACTATTCCTCCTTTGTGTTCAGTGCCCAATGACTAGTCCACCTCCAAATTGGATTCCAAAGTGAATAAACTTCCTCGGTGATGGTGTCGTAGAGACTGGCTTCCCTCTGGATAGATCCTCCAGTGACTGGGCTCCCTTTATAATGGGTTCTCCAGCGACTCACCCTGCTCTTTGAGGTGTTCACCCATGATTAGCCTCCCCCGTAGTGGGTACCCCAGTGTCCGACCTTTTACTATGATAGGTGCCATGCTGAATATGCTCTCCTCTATTATAGGTACGCCAGTGACCGGTCCTACACCATTGTGGTCGCTTTAGTGCCTGTTATTCCTCTAATATGAGGGCCACAGTGAATAGCTCTCCTCTGTAATGGTTGATCCTGCGATGGGCTCACAGTGACTGGTTCTGCTGTATAATAGAGGATCCAGTTACCACACCTCCTCTATAATGGGGGCTTCAGTGACTAGCCATCCACTGTGATGTGTGCCCATGACTGTACTCTCTTTGTGATAAGTTTCACAGTGACTTACCCTCCTCTATTGTTGGTGTTCCAGTGATTACTCCTCCTCTTTGATGGATGCTCACTGACTGGTCTGCCTCTGTGATGGGTGACCCAGTGACTGACTCACATATAAGTGACTGACCCTCCTCCAAAACGGATGCCCCAATCACTCTACTTTTTCTATGATGGGTGGCCTAGTGACTAGTCCTCCACTTTGATGGGTGACCCAATGAT
>NW_007137728.1:0-811 GCF_000164805.1 Carlito syrichta | reverse complement strand
TAGTGACTAGTCCTCCACTTTGATGGGTGACCAAATGATTGGCCTGCCTCCATAATGACTGAAACCAGCTACTGACTCTCCTCTGAGATGCTTTCATAGTGCCTAACCCTCCTCTGTGATAGGTATTCTTGACAATAGCATCCTTCATGATTGCACCACACTGAAGAACCCCCTTTGTGATGGATGCCACCGTGACAAGTCCTTGTTTGTGATGGGTGTCACAATGAGTAGCCCTTTTTGGTGATGTGATCCTTTATGACTTGCCCTCCTCTGTGATGACTGCCACTGTGACTGGCCCTGCTTTGTGATGGGTGCTTCAGCAACTGCCCTTCCTTTGTGTTTGGTGCCCTAGGGAAGTGTGTGTAAAGTATCCACGTGACTGTCCCTCATCTGTGATGCTTGTCCCAGTGACTAGGTCTCTCCCGAATTAGTGCCCCAGTGATTGATCCTCTTCTGTAATGGGAGTCCCAGTGAGTGGCCCTTCTCTAAGATTGGTACCACACTGACTGGACTTGTTCTGTGATCAGTTCCCCATTGATTGGGCCTCATCTACATTAGTGTCCCACTGACTGACTATCCTCCATTATGCATGTACCAGTGATTGTGTCTGCTCCGTGATTTGGTACACAGTGACTGTCCCTCCATAATGATTGCCCCAGAAATTCCTTCCTCTGAAATGGGTGCCACAGTGATGGGGACACCTCCACATGGGTGCCCCGTGGCTTGGTGTCCTGTGTGATTTTTGCCCCAATAACTAGCCATGTTTTGTGTTGAATGCCCAAGTGACTAACCCTCCTCTGTGATGGGTGAC
>NW_007137727.1:0-807 GCF_000164805.1 Carlito syrichta | reverse complement strand
CCCCAGTAAGTAGACATCCTCTGTTTTTTTGTGCCACAATGATTAATCCACCAAAGTGATGCAGCCCTAGTGACTAGGTTCTGAGAGTGGTGCATTCATGACTGTCCAGTGACTGTGATGGGTGCCCCTTTGACAGGTCCACCTCTGTAATGGGTAACCCAGTGACTGTCCTGCTCTGTGATGAGTGCTTTATTTACTGGCACTCTTCTGTGACAGCTGTTCCAGTGAGTGGCCCTTATCTCTGATGGTTGCTTCAAAGACAGATTTTCCTGTTACGGATTCCCCAGTGACTGGGCCTAGTCTGTGATTTTGTTCCTAGTGACTGGCCATCCTTTGTGATTGATGTCCCAGTGACTGATCATCCATTATATTGGTTTCCCTAGAGCCTGGTCTGCATCTCTGATGTGTGCCACAGTGACTGGGCCTCCTCTGTTATATTCCTCAGTGGATGCCCCTCCTCTGTGCTGTGTGCCCTAGTGACTGGACCTTCTCTATGAATGATGCACCAGTGACTGGCTCTCTTCTTTGATGACTGTTTCACTGAATGGCACACCTTGGAATGACTGCTCAGTGGTGCATTCATGACTACTCTTCTGTAATGGGTACCCCAATGACCAGCCTTCCTCTGTGAAGGGCATCAGAGTGATCTGTCATTCTCTGTGAAAATGCCCCAGTGATTGATCCTTTCCTGTGATTGCTACCTCAATTGCTAGCTTTCTTCAGGGGTCACTGCCCCAGTGAGTAGGTCTCCTATATTATGGATCCCCTAGTAACTAGTACTCTTCCATTATGGGTGCCTCAGTGACT
>NW_007137726.1:0-783 GCF_000164805.1 Carlito syrichta | reverse complement strand
TCTGAGAGTGGTGCATTCATGACTGTCCAGTGACTGTGATTGGTGCCCCTTTGAAAGGTCCACCTCTGTAATGGGTAACCCAGTGACTGTCGTGCTCTGTGATGAGTGCTTTATTTACTGGCACTCTTCTGTGACAGCTGTTCCAGTGAGTGACCCTTATCTCTGATGGTTGCTTCAAAGACAGATTTTCCTGTTACGGATTCCCCAGTGACTGGGCCTAGTCTGTGATTTTGTTCCTAGTGACTGGCCATCCTTTGTGATTGATGTCCCAGTGACTGATCATCCATTATATTGGTTTCCCTAGAGCCTGGTCTGCATCTCTGATGTGTGCCACAGTGACTGGGCCTCCTCTGTTATATTCCTCAGTGAATGCCCCTCCTCTGTGCTGTGTGCCCTAGTGACTGGACCTTCTCTATGAATGATGCACAGTGACTGGCTCTCTTCTTTGTTGACTGTTTCACTGAATGGCACACCTTGGAATGACTGCTCAGTGGTGCATTCATGACTACTCTTCTGTAATGGGTACCCCAATGACTGGCCTTCCTCTGTGAAGGGCATCAGAATGATCTGTCATTCTCTGTGAAAATGCCCCAGTGATAGATCCTTTCCTGTGATTGCTACCTCAATTGCTAGCTTTCCTCAGGGGTCACTGCCCCAGTGAGTAGGTCTCCTATATTATGGATCCCCTAGTAACTAGTACTCTTCCATTATGGGTGCCCCAGTGACTCTGATTTCTTGGTGATTGGTGCCCCAGTGATTGCTACTCTTGCATTATGGGTGCCG
>NW_007137725.1:0-3410 GCF_000164805.1 Carlito syrichta | reverse complement strand
TCCATAATGGGTGCCCCAGAGACCAGCCTTCCACTATTATGGGTTCCCTAATGACTAGGTCACCTGACTGATTGATGCTCCAGTGGCTGGAAATTTACAATAGAGTTTCTCCAATGACTAGCCCTCCTTCTTTTTTAAGTATTCCACTGAATGTGCCTCCTCCATAATGGGTGCCCTAGTGACTGACTGTTCTTTTTTATGGGTGTCACAGTGACAGAGTCTTTTCCATAATGTGTGCCTAGTGACTGTATCTTCTCTATGATATTTGCTTCAATGAATGGCTTTCACATATGACTTGTGCCCTAGTGACAAGTCCTCCTCTGTGATAGGTGTCCCATTTACTGGACCTACTCCACAATTGTTGCCCTAGTGACTGGCCCCATTTTTTTTTTGAGTCGGAGTCTCACTCTGTTGCCCAGACTGGAGTGCAGTGGCCACACCCGGCCACCGCAGCCTCAACCTGCTGGGCTCCGGTGATCCTTCCGCCTCATCCTTCCAAGTAGCCGGAATTACAGGCTCATGCTACCACGCCCGGCTGAATTTTTGATTTATTGTAGAGATGAGGTCTTGCTGCCCAGGCGGGTCTTGAACCTGAGGGCTCAGGCAATCCACTCACCTCAGCCTCCCAAAGGTGCGGGATTACAGGCTGAGCCACCGAGCCCGGCTGGCCCCATTTTTGATGGGTGTCCCAGGAACTGCGCCTTCTACATAATATGAGTTGCAATGACTGTGCCTCCTTTGAGATTGGTGCCCCAGGGACTAACCTTTATATATTGTGGCTGCCCCAGTGACTAGACGAACTCTGAAATGGGTATATTGGGGGTTTGTACTCTTCCATTTTGGTTGTCACAGTAAGTGAGCCTCCTCGTGATGGGTGCCTCGATAATTGGCCATCTTTTGTGATGGGTGCTCCAGAAATTAGTCCTCTTGATTCATAGGTGTTCTAGTATCAGGGCCTCCTCCAAAATGTGTGCCCCAGTAACAAGTCCTCCTCTGTGAGGGATTCCGCAGGTTATGGGTCCTTGTGACTGGCTATCCTCTATTATGGGTGCCCAAGTGACTGTGCCTCTTCTTTGATTGGTGTCCAGTTACTTGGTCTCTTCCATACTGGTTTCCCAAGTGCCTACCACTCTTTCAAGGTTGGCGTCACTGTTATCAGGCCTCCTCCTTAGTGAGTGCCTCAGTGATTGGGTTTCTTCTGTGATTGATTACCCAATGACTAACCATCCTCTGAAGAGTAAGGTAGTGACTCGCCTTCTCCTTTGATTTGTGTCCTCATAACTGGTCCAAAATGGATGCCCCAGTGACTGAACCTTCACTGTAATGGGTGCCCAGTGACTGGGCATTCTCTGTAATAGGTGTTTCATTGACTGGCCTCCACTATGATTGATACTCCAGTGATTAGCCCTCTTCCAAACTGGGTGCTTCTGAGACTGACTTGCCTCTGTGATGGGGGATCCAGGGACTGGCTCTATTCTGTGTTAGCTGATCCAATGACTGGACCTTTTCTGTGATGTGTGCCTCAGTTTCCTCTTTCCTTTCGGCTGGGTACCCCAATAATTGGGCATCCTGTGTAATCGGGTACACATTGGTTCTCTTCTTTGAAGTGTGCCTCAGTGACTGTCCTCCCTCTTTGTTTGATGCCACATTAACTGTCCCTCCTGTGTAATGATGCACCTGTGACTGACTCTCCTCTGTAATTGATGCTACAGTGACTGTCCCTCATATGGGATAGATACACAGTGACTGGCACCCTCTGTGATGGATGCCCCTGTAATGATACTTAAATATTATGGTTGTCACAGTAACAGGCCTCTTGTGTAATGAGTGCCTCAGTGACTGGCTCAATTTTATGAGTGACCAAGTGATTGGTTTTCCTATGGGATGAGTGTCCCAGTGACTCCTCTGTTATGGGGAAGCAGTAAATTGCCTCCATTAGTGAAGGGTGCCCCACTGACTGTCCCTTCTCTATAATGAGTGCCCCAGTGACAGGACCTGTGCTGTGATTGGACACCAGTGACGGTGCCTACCTGTAGTCCGTGCTCTAGTGTCTGGCTCTCATCCAAAATTGTTGCCCCTGTTCATCCTGTTATGTGTGTCCCATTTTCTCCTCAAAAATGGGTGTCCCATGATGAGCCCTCCTCTGTGTTGGATGTCCCCATGAAAGACCCTCCGGTGTGATGAGTTCCAGTGACTGACCCTTCTCTAATGGGAGTCCCAGTGACTGGCTTTTCCTCATGATTAGTGCTCTAGGGACTGACCATGCTCTGTGATGGGTACCACAGTGACAAGCACTATTCTGTCTGTCAAAGTGATTGACTCTATTATGTGAGCATTTGTGACTGGCCCTCTTCTAAAATAGTTACCACAGTAACTTTTACTGCTCTGTGATGGGTGCCCCAGGACTAGGCAATTCTTGTAATGGCTACTCTTGGAGTGGCCCTCCTGTAGGATGTGCCCCAGTGACTGACCTTCTTCTGGGATGGTTATACCAGTGTCTAGCCCTCTTCTAAAATTGGTGTGTGGTGACAAACTCTCTGCTTTGATGGGTGCCTCAGTGACTTGTCCTCCTCCATTATGGTTATCCTAGTGACAAAGTCTCCTCTGTGTTCCATACCCCAGTGACTGGACCTCCACCATAGTTGTTACCTCAGTGACTAGCTCTCCTTAGTGAAGGATGTCTCAATGACTGACTCTCCATAGCAGATATACTTCAGTGACTTGCTCTCTTCTGATATGTGTCCCTTAGTGACTCACCCTTCTCTGTGTTGGGTGTTCCAGTGCCTAACCCAGCACTGTGGTGTGCCCATGTGACTGGTTGCCTTTGTGAAGGGTGCACCAGTCACTAGTACTCTTCTGTTATGGATGCCCCAGTGACAGCCCCTCCTCTGTTATGTGTGATCCAGTGACTGGCTCTTCTCTGTGATTGTTGCCCCAGTGACTGACTCTCATCCATAATGGTTGCCCCAGGTTCTGGCCCTCCTCCATTAAGCATGCCCCAGTGACAGGGCCTGCTTTGTGATTATTGCTTCAGTGATTGTCTTTCACCCATAATGTTTGCCCCAGGCAATAGCCCTTCTTTGGATGGGTGTTCAAATGACTGGGCATCTTCAATAATGAATGCCTCAGTGACTAGCCCTCCTTTGTGATGGGTGTCCTAGTGAGTGGTCCCAGTGTGGGATAGGAGTACTAGTGACTGGCCCTTCTTCATTTTTGGTGCCCCGGTGACAGATCCTACTCTGTATGGGTGCCATATTGATAAGTCGTCTTCTATTATTGGTGTCCTATTGACTAGTCCTCCTCTGTTATGCATGCCTTGTCACTTACCTTACTCTGTGATGTGTCACATTGACTGGCCCTGGTCTGTGATGGGTGTACCAGTGACTGCCTTTCCTCTGTTATGGATGCCA